>NC_089837.1:55826817-56126817 GCF_035609145.1 Eleutherodactylus coqui | reverse complement strand
TTTGCCGCGGCGGATGCGCCGTCCTATGTGGAAGAGATTTCTGAGAAATCTTGTCCACATGGCTAGCTAATCCCGGGATTAGCGGCCGCAAGTGGATTGGCCACGGCGAAAGTCCGAACGGAATATCCACGGCAAATCCATCCAGTGTGAACCCAGCTTTGGGTGTAACATGAACATCAGATTGCAGGACCTGCAGTCATTTTGGATGGATTTCCAGATTGTCTTGGTGATGTAAGTGATGAACAGGGTGAACGATTTGACCAGGAAATAAGGACTGTGGAAGAAAGGTACTGCGGACGATGGGATACACATATGATGGAAGACTCCTGGTGAAACATCCAGCGTGAATGTCCAGGAATATCTCATCACTGGAAACACAGAAATGTAGTTTCATCGACGTCTCAATGAAGAAACTTTAGTTTTATTCGTGTTCTAGCCTTCTTGGGATTTATCTTTGTATCGTCAGCTTTTGATTGGCAGTCATTACCTGTATGATACAATATGTGTAGATGGATACACTCATATGGACATATGTCATATCTTGATGAGCAGACTTGATGGAAATATATTGACACTTTGCAATAAATAAGTGGGTTTTGGGTTGCAGTTTGGGCACTCAGTCTCTAAAAGGTTCGCCATCACTGCTAAAGGGGTTGCAGTTGTGACCTTCGCCACGCTGTACCTTAGCATCTTTAATCTTTTCCTCTTCTTGCACAGCATGGCACTGGTGAATGGTAGTATATGCAGGCTGCATCCTCCTGCCTTCTCACCTTCAGTTCCTCTAGCACTCTGAAACACTGGAGTTGAGGGCACAGAGGCGGAGGATGCATCCTGCACACATTGTTGTGTGCCATCACCGTGCTGTGCAATGTGAGGAAAAGATTAAAGGTGTGGGACAGGGTGGCACACAGCGGAACCACTATTACTTGGGAGGCATGCACAGGTGGCACCACCATTACCTCGTCGGGCATAGCAGGGGCTTATTTCTTTGGAGCACAAAGTGGATATGATTACCGTGTGAAACCACAAATGGGAGCACTTACTGTGATATACAAAGGAGCTATTATTTTGTAGTGGTAACAATGGAAGAATTATTATTGTGTGGGGAGACTGAGCTGAGCCACTCTAAGTCTATTGCCTTAGAATAGTTGTCTTATTGACTTGCTAACTGCAATCTATAACTTATTTTCTGGGAAGGTCAAACCAACTGCATTGGGACCTGTGTGTGTGGGAGGGGGGGGGGGGGGGGGGTTCCAGCCAAACCTTTACACCAGGGACCATGAGCTTTTACATATGTTCTTGGAGTCTATTATCCCTGTATTGTACCATCACTCGGTTTACCTTTCCTGCACTAAGGGACCCCTGAACTGTGTCACCACTGTTATTAGTCTGTGGGACCTCTAAACAATGCCTGTTTCTACTTTCATGAGTACCTCCTATTAGATAAGTACTACATCTAACATCAAAACATCTGCCCCCAGAATTTAATAGAATAACAAGGTGATCCAGCCATGGAAAATATTAATCCTTGGGTCACACTGTCTGAGTAACTCACAAACTGTATGAACTTGCTATGACTAAGCAGACTCAGCAGTGCAACGCAGAGCGCAGCTGAACCGTGCCTTAACTGTAAAGAATGATTGTGTCATAGTAGTATGTCACAAGTAGGACATAGTTCACCAGAGGATGTTCTCATTATTGCAACCAAGTTTCTGTATAGTTGTTTCCTTAAAGTGAACGTCCACCCTCGAACACCATTTTGGTTTTTCAATCTAAATAGATCCAAAATTATGGTCTGTTCAATTTCTTCCATCCAAATGCTACGCATATCTCACCCCACGTATAGGGGTTGTACAAGATTACAAATGATGCTCTAACCACAGGACAGGGGATAACTTGCTGATAAGTGGGGTCTTACTGTTGAAACCCCCACCGATCTCAAGAACAGAGGTCCCATGACCCCATCCTCCTCACTGCAGGTTTACTACACCCCCACACTGAGGAGAATACTGAGTACAGCACTGATCGTACAAGCACACTAGGGCTCCGTTTACTTTTTAATGGGACTACGGAGATACCCGAGCGGTACCCACTTGGGTAATTCCGTCAGCACCACTGAAATTAATGGAGCGCTGACCGCGCATGTTTGGCTAGCGCTCCCTTCATGCTGACGTCACTGTGGGGGGAGAAGTGACCTCCGCAGTGGCAAGCAGAACGGGACATAGGATTCCTATTCTGCAGATCAGCGAAGTCTCAGTGGTGAGACCCCACCAATCAGCAAGTTATCCCCTAACCTGTGGTATGTTGTATACTCTTAGACGTAGGTGTATGGATAGTCTACTGACATGACTTATACCCCAGTAATTAACATCCTGATCTGGAATGAACTTCAAGGAAGAAAAAAGAATTGTATTCCCTCCCCCGTGACTGATGAAAAAAGTCAGGAAAGAAGCTGTAACCTCCCCTCTAGTGCACAGCGCAAGCCCTGCCTGAGTCAGCTGGAGGCTCACAGCACAATGCTGCTGCCTCAGCGGTGAGGGAGCCCAGCCAGGATTACAGCTGGGAGGTGAGTCCCTGCCAACTCTGTTGCCAAGGTTTGGGAACAAAAACTTTGATGTATATCTATGTGTAGATCGTCAGGATATCTGTTGTGACCACAACTCCTAGCATGTGCGGACAGCCGGTGGTGGAGTGTAGATAGATAATCAGTATGGCTGAAGTATATAGCTTCATACCTAAAAGAGAAAGCAACTTACTTTGTTGAAGGACGGTGTTGTTTTTCTTTCTTAGCACCGCTGCCACCTTGTTCTACCAACTAGCGGGGGGCCGTAGTGGTCAGACTCCCACTGATTCCACAATGCTGGCATATCTGCTTGTCCTTAGACAACCCTTTAATCTGTGTTATTAATTTAAAGGGTCTCTGTCCCATGACAATACCTTTGGTTACTTTTATGACCTGTCAATTAGATTGGTTATAATATTATGATAGGTGACTATTAGGACCCTCACTATTACCTCGACACTCTGTTCTTGGTTGTTACGGACAGTCTCTTTCACTTCTCCGACTGGGAAGGAGTACTTAGGATTCCTGTATATAATTGTCAAGTCTTGAAGAGGTTCTCCGGGAGTGCAACATTAAGTACTGAGAGTCCAACCTAGTAACAGGCCACACATTTCAGGGGATTTCTTGTATGAAGAAGTGATCATTTTGTACCAGGCACCTCCTGGATCACACATTCGCTTATATAGCCCTCAAGCCATACAAACAAACTTTTTGCTAAAAAAGCAGGATACAACCACATTGTTTGCTCTCATCTAATTTGGTAAAGAAAGGCCTAAAACAGCAGCTCGGTAATCCAACCAGTGGTTACAGTAGGATCCGCCTGCATGTCAGGAAAATGTCACATAGTGTCAATTTAAAAGGCATGGTTACTATGCACATGGGCACGTGTCATCCAGGAGGTGCCTATGTGAAACACTGAATGATCAGTGCTTTAATGCAACAACAAGTATATGAGCCAACAATGATTTTTATGCCGGCTGATACTGAATGAGAAGTGAAGAATTCTCATTCATCGTTCAGTCGTTGGCCTGGTTTAGACTGAACTATATTCATTCACTTTCGCTTGTTTGAATGATAATCATTCCGTCTACATGCAGCATTAGAGATGTGGTAATTGACCGTTTTACTTTTATAGTTTTAACATGTAAGAAAAAATGTTTCACCAATATTTGTGGATATACGTTTTGTATACTAATTATAGACAGATATGGCTTTTATAAGTGTCAATCCCATGGTTACATGTAATGCACCACGCTAACACCATATCAGTCATACTATTAGATCAGGAGGGCTGCCCCGCATCATCTACATGTACTATACAAAGTACTGACCCCACTTGCCCTCCATCACAACACCAGACTACCACTTGCAAAAAATTGCAGCATGGTAAATATGTTAGCACTGTTGCCTTTCAGTGCTGGGGTCTTGGGTTCAAATACAACTAAAGGCAATATCTGCATTGAGCTTACACGTTCTATCCATGTTTGCGTGGTTTTTTCCCACACGCTAAAACCATAGTAATAGGCAAAGGCCGGTTGGAGGTTCCGTCACAGATCTGGCTCAAAGTACCAGAATAAAAAGCAATGCATGCAGCAGTTTTTCTTCCCTCCAACAGCTGGGCGGAAAGCAAACGGACCCCAATATAGTCAAAGGGGTCCATTCATCGCTGTTTCGATTCCGTCCAGAAATGGAGCCGTTCGCTTCTGGGGATTCCCCTTTCCTGGTTCTCAAACAGTAGGAAAGCGGACCGCCTAAGCGCAAATGTGAAACCACACAAATATAGATTGTAAGCCCCCATGGAGAAGATGCCTAATGTAAGGCCGCCTGCACACGAACAGATCGGATTCCGTGAACAGATTTCCACTGCGGAAGAGCTGTGATTCATTGCGGAAATGAATTATTGACAATCGTGAAAGTGAACGGTTTTCCACATGGATGTACAGCGTATCATCCGCGCAGGAAAAAAATTGCAAGCACTTTGGAAAGTTGCCCAACCCTTATATGTGAAGGCAAACGACCCCAAACGACATTCTCTTATGTGTTTTTTGTTGTGGTGAGAGCCGCTGCATTTGCTCTTAGAACCATGCCTTCAGAACGGGATACAGCTCTCTTGGCTTGGCAGGTGTATACTACTTTTTTTTGAAGAGTCGTGTCCGATGCTGAGAGCAATGGACCTGCCCGTATCGAATACCATTTACCACTGCTACTGCACTGGATAATGGTGTGTGCAGCTCAGAAATAATTTCTCCTGCACTATCTTTCCCCGCATTCCTGCTTCCTTTTATTCATTTCGTTATCTGGTCTCCTAGAAACCTGCAAACTATCTACAAATCCACGCCCATCCGCAATTCGAACACTTTTATTATGTAGAACCTTCTGTATGCGTATATGTAGGTGGGAGATGATAGAAAATACCTGAAATCCTGTTAAACGGGTAAGCTGCCATCTCTCCCATGTGTCATCGTCTCTGTGATTCACCGTCAGTATTACACAATTCATCCTGTGGGATATGTAAATGGAAAATGTGAGAAATAGCAGGAAGTTGTAGATTTAGCTGCAGGATTTAGCTGGACGATTATCGCTTTATATATATATAAATCGGCGATCGTTTTAGTGATAATGGGTACGTGTAAATGGGTGCAGGGCACCCGCGTTTCGGGCTCTTTTTGCTGACTTGATTTTAATGATCCTTTTTATCAGTTGTTCTCCATAGGGGAGTGCTGATGGCATTTTTTGTATAGAACAAAGAATCTGAGCACAGCTAATAGCCTCAGGCTATTAGCCTGTCCTCAGTGAAGGCTTCATTAACATACATAATTGGCATTTAAGTAGCTGAGAAGCTACTTAAATACCAATTATTTTTGATGCAAAATAATCGCTCAAAGCTGTAGCTCAGGGTTCATTTCCACGAACGTATATCGGCTCGGTTTTCACGCCGAGCCGATATACATTGTCCTCGTGTGCAGGGGGGGGAGGATGGAAGAGCCAGGAGCAGGAACTGAGCTCCCGCCCCCTCTCTGCCTCCTCTCTACCCCTCTGCACTATGTGCAATGGGGAGAGGTGGGGCGGGGCTAATTCTCAAAACTTAGCCCCGCCCCACCTCCTTTCATTGCAAATAGTGCAGAGGGGCGGAGAGGAGGTGGGAGCTCAGTTCCTGCTCCTGGGTCTTCCATCCTCCCCCCCCCCCCTGCACACGAGAACAACGTACAGTATATCGGCTCGGCGTGAAAACCGAGCCGATATACGTTTATGTGAATGCAGCCTCAAACTGTCATTTAGGCAATTATCTGCTTGTGTAAATGGGCCTTAACTCACATGTTGAACCAAAAACTAGCTGACCTAAAGTCACGCTGTTAAAGAACTAGCGGTGCATGACACAAAGGGCAATGTGGTACGCCAATATGGGATTTTAGTGTTGCGGGAATCATATTCTTCAACATTGCTGCTGTGCTAGATCATGTTGCACCTGACAGAAATCACTGACACTTTTCTGTATCAGTGGCAGGGGTGGGGTGGTAAATATATGCAGGAGGTCTGCATGGTTTCACTATAATTAAAGAGGTATTCCCATCTCAGGAATCTTCATTGTTTTAAAAATCATAAAACAATCCACTCACCCATAAGACGTCAGTCTCCAAAATGCTCCGTTCCTCGGATATTGCAGATCTCGATTCCTCTGCCGTCTGGTTGTTTACTGCTTGTTGCCATGAAAACAGACCAGCTCTTCTATAGAAAGAAATAGCAGGGGAGGCCGCCTCTTGCGCACTTCTTTCATCTAAGGCCTCCTGTCCACGGGCGATATTTCATTGCGTTACCTGCGGCAATTATCCGCACGCGGGTAACGCATGAAACATTTTCCACAGGGTAACTATGGAAAGTGCAGCCCGATGTACACGAGCGGAAATCCGTCGCAATGAACCTATCAGAATGATAGGTTTATAGTGGAAAATCATGGTGACTTTAATGTTCTCCCGTGGCAGAAATCTGCTTCGTTAAGACGCAACGCCCATGGAGCACATGCCCACTGGCTTTTAACACGGCCACCAGCTACCATTGTGCTCTGCTATTTCTTTCCATACAAGAGGTGGTCTGTTTCCCTGGCAACAAGCAGTAAACAACCAGAGGAATCAATATCTGCTATATCTGGAGAACGGAGCATTTCGGAAACAGACATCTTATTGATGAGTGCATGGTTCTGCGATTTCCAACACATTAAAATAGGATTCCCAAGATGGGCATACCCCTTAATGACGTGGCCTATTTTGGTCATAAGGAGTCAGGACGCAACGATGTTTTGGGGATTCTCATCTCCACTTTGCAAAAGCCATAACTTTTATTTTTCTGTCAATAAAGCTGTATGGCCGCCTGCAGACGAGCGGGTCGGATCCGGCAGCGAGAATTCTCGCCGCGGGACCCGACCCGAAAGCCTGCAGGGACGAGCGCGTACTCACCCGCGCCTGGCGGCCCCGGCTCTTTCATGTGCCGGCTGCGGCGCATTCGCAGACCGGAGCCGGCGGCCGGGTGAGTGCGTGCCCCGCACAAAAATAGGACATGCTGCGGTTTGTTTGCCACGCGAGATTTCGCGCGGCCAAACCGCGGCCGTCTGCATAGGAGTGCGTATTGTAATGCACTCCTATGCAAACTTTCAGTGGCGGAAATCCCGCCGCAGGATTTCCGCCCGTGTGCAGGCGGCCTATGAGGGCTTATTTTTAGTGTGATGCAATGTAGTTTTTATTGGTACCATTTTGAGTACATATAATGTATTGGAAAACTTTTATTAATTATTTTTGAGGGCTTATTCACATGTCCGTATGTCGGCCGGGTTTTCACGTCCGGCCGATATACAGTGTCCCTTTCTGCAGGGGGTGGAGGCGGGCCAGGCTGGGCGCAGTGCACTGAGCTCCCGTCCTCTCTGCTGTTTACAATGAGAGGTGCGGGGCAGAGCTAGGTTCCACCCGTCCCCTCCCATTGCAAATAGTGGCAGGAGCTCAGAGCACTGCTCCCGGCCCGCCTCTTCCCCCTGCAGAAAGGGACACCGTATATCGGCCGGGCGTAAATACCCAGCTGATATACAGATGTGTGAATAAGCCCTTATGGCTGTTTCAGATGACCGTATATCGGCCGGGAATTCACGCCGGCCGATATACAGCGTCTCTGTCTGCAGGGGAAGGATGGTGGAAGAGTCGGGAGCAGTGCTCTGAGTTCCCGCCCCTCTGCACTATTTTCAATGAGGGGAGGCTGGATGGGGGCGGGGCTAAATTCCTGGGAATTAGCTCCGCCCCCATCCAGCCTCCCCTCATTGAAAATAGTGCAGTGGGGCGGAGAGCAGGCAGAGAGGGGGCGGGAGTTTAGAGCACTGCTCCTGGCTCTTCCAGCCTCCCCCCCTGCAGAGAGAGACGACAAATACCAGCTGGGCGTGAAAACCGAGCCGATATACGGTCGTCTGAATCCAGCCTAACGCAATACATTGTAGACACACTTGTTCGACTCGGGGCCGTCATACATAAGTAATAGCGTTTTGCACCAAATGGCGAAACCCTGTAAATTTTTGCACGACTGTTATTTCTTCACTTCTGTGATACATGTCGGAGAACAACTCGGGCGTCACATAGTGGCGGCATTACATAAAACTATAGCCCGAACAATATACGAACACGACTACCAATAGGGTGACAAGAGATGCTAATTACTTCATAAATAAAATAAATCTTGGTATTTGTATAGCGCCAACTTATTCCGCAGCGCTTTCAGGTAATTATTACCCCCCACCAAGCTGGGTTCTCATTTTACCGACCTCGGAAGGATGGAAGGCTGAGTCAACCTTGAGCCGGCTACCTGACTCACGCAGGGATTGAACGTGCAACCCTTCAGGTCGTAGGTGAGAGCTTACACTCTGCACCACAACTTCATTACAGCTCACCTAAAAATAGTCACTAGTTGATTAATTATCGTTGGGGGTAAACAGTCGATCGTTTGTCTTTCAAGGATTATATTAAAATTGCAGGGAGGTGTGCGCTTCAGCGATCGCGAACAATTGCTCCGTGTAAGGCCGGTCTCACACGGATGGGTCGGATTCCGCATGCGGGAGCCCACAGCAGAATCCAGCCCTGACGTGGGTACCTGCAACCTATCCGCAATGTCAATGGGTCGTGGGTAGAGATGAGCGAGCGTACTCGGATAAGCACTACTCGCTCGAGTAATTGGCTTTATCCGAGTATCGCTGTGCTCGGGTCTGAAGATTCGGGTGCCGCTGCGGCTGACAGGTGAGTCGCAGCGGGGAGCAGGGGAGAGCGGGCAGGAGAGAGGGAAAGAAAGATCTCCCCTCCGTTCCTCCCCGCTCTCCCCTGCAGCTCCCCGCTCCGTGCCGGCACCCGAATCTTCAGGGACGAGCACAGCGATACTCGGATAAAGCAAATTACTCGAGCGAGTAGTGCTTTTCTGAGTACGCTCGCTCATCCCTGGTCGTGGGTCCAACGGCTTACATTGACTTCAACGGAAGCCGTCCGTGCAGAATCTGCACAGAAGTAGAACACGCTGAGATTTTATTTCCGCTCGTGGAAATCGCAATTGTTATCCACTTATCTGCGCATGCTATATGAAGAATGTAAAACCGATTGATTTCAATGGGTTTGTTTACATGGGCGTATTTACCTGCACACTTCGGTCATGCAAAAAAAAAATGCAGTATGCTCTATTTTCCGTTTATTTGCGCACCCAGTCCCCAAGGAAGAGTGCAAATGTGCGTGCAGTATGCTGAGATGCGTGAAACACGGCGCAATTGTGCAGAAAAAAGAAGACATCTGGATGTATCATTAGACTAACCGGCCATTTCAATCCGTGCGTCTTAGTTTGCCGCTTGCGAATGAATATGCCTTACGGACGCAAATACTAAGAGTGAACTACTGTAATGTGCGCGCAAAAAAGCATCATTCATTCCATAAATACGCATCGCTCGGCGTGCACAAATACGCTTGTGTGCAGGGCGCACAAGGGCTCGTTCACACGAGCGTATTTGCGGAGGGTAATACGCAGTGAATAGAACCCATTGATTTCAACGAGGTCGTTCACGTACGTATTTTTCATGTGAGGTTCGGTCGCGTAAAAGAAGCAGCGCGGTCAGCCGGCGGATAACGCTACAGGCCACTGAGGTGAATGGGACAGAGCAGATATGCAGAATGAAGGACAGCGGCGTCTTTATTCAATGGGCCCTAGGCTTATGTTATTGCGCTCATTAATACTCAGTGTATTTACTCGCAGAACGACCCGCCGTGACGGACGGAACACACAATGTATTTACACATCCGAAACCCACAAACGTCTGTGAAACCGAGACCAAGAGCGTTCAGACGGTGAGATAGAACGGGAGGCCGACAATCTGCACGCAGTTTTGCAGCAGTCGGTCGCGGTTTCCAGCACGGTCGCAGTTTGTACGGTTTTTCAGGCGCGGACTCCATGCTGCTGATTACTGTCCTAACACAGCCGGTCGGCTCATGACTGGCCCCCTTCTCTAATGCTGTCTGCTCTTAGGCTCTCCGCCGTCACACGCAGCTCCCTTGTATTCCCCATAACCCCCAACAGGCTGCAGAGCTCGGCGGCGGGGGGAACGTGGCTGCTGTACTGGGTCTGTACTTCTATAGTCAGATAGCACTGCGCATACACAGCGGCACAGGAAGCCGGTGAGACACTTCCTACAGCCCGCCCCGGGCTCTGTGATGCTGCGGTGCCGCTCTCTCATACACCGCCATGTCGGCCGGCAGGTCAGTGGTCGCCAGGAGGCATATTAGTAGTTTACGCTTCAGTTATTCCTGCTGCCGATTCCAGCCAATGAGGTGGCTGGAATCGGCACCATGTGACTTCCCATTGTGCACGAGCAGTACAGTTCAGCTGCCGTGCACGATGAGAGCTGTGCCCGCGCCTCACGTGACCGGTGACGTCACCGATACTTGAATTTGCCCGCGAATTCCGAGCGCTGGCATCTACAGAGGAAGCTGATGGTTGGAGCCTTTTATACTACTTACAACGTAGGAGAGGAAGATTTCTGCGCCGTGTGTGGTGAGTACCTACCTGAGATTAATGCGCTGTGTGCTGAGTACCTACCTGAGATTAATGCGCTGTGTGGTGAGTACCTACCTGGGATTAATGCGCTGTGTGGTGAGTACCTACCTGAGATTGATGCGCTGTGTGCTGAGTACCTACCTGAGATTAATGCGCTGTGTGCTGAGTACCTACCTGAGATTAATGCGCTGTGTGGTGAGTACCTACCTGGGATTAATGCGCTGTGTGGTGAGTACCTACCTGGGATTAATGCGCTGTGTGGTGAGTACCTACCTGAGATTGATGCGCTGTGTGCTGAGTACCTACCTGAGATTAATGCGCTGTGTGGTGAGTACCTACCTGAGATTGATGCGCTGTGTGGTGAGTACCTACCTGAGATTGATGCGCTGTGTGCTGAGTACCTACCTGAGATTAATGCGCTGTGTGGTGAGTACCTACCTGAGATTAATGCGCTGTGTGGTGAGTACCTACCTGGGATTAATGCGCTGTGTGGTGAGTACCTACCTGAGATTGATGCGCTGTGTGCTGAGTACCTACCTGAGATTGATGCGCTGTGTGTGGTGAGTACCTACCTGAGATTGATGCGCTGTGTGTGGTGAGTACCTACCTGAGATTAATGCGCTGTGTGGTGAGTACCTACCTGAGATTGATGCGCTGTGTGTGGTGAGTACCTACCTGAGATTGATGCGCTGTGTGTGGTGAGTACCTACCTGAGATTGATGCGCTGTGTGTGGTGAGTACCTACCTGAGATTGATGCGCTGTGTGGTGAGTACCTACCTGAGATTGATGCGCTGTGTGGTGAGTACCTACCTGAGATTAATGCGCTGTGTGGTGAGTACCTACCTGAGATTAATGCGCTGTGTGCTGAGTACCTACCTGAGATTAATGCGCTGTGTGCTGAGTACCTACCTGAGATTAATGCGCTGTGTGGTGAGTACCTACCTGAGATTGATGCGCTGTGTGCTGAGTACCTACCTGAGATTGATGCGCTGTGTGGTGAGTACCTACCTGAGATTGATGCGCTGTGTGTGGTGAGTACCTACCTGAGATTGATGCGCTGTGTGTGGTGAGTACCTACCTGAGATTGATGCGCTGTGTGTGGTGAGTACCTACCTGAGATTGATGCGCTGTGTGGTGAGTACCTACCTGAGATTGATGCGCTGTGTGCTGAGTACCTACCTGAGATTAATGCTCTGTGTGCTGAGTACCTACCTGAGATTGATGCGCTGTGTGGTGAGTACCTACCTGAGATTGATGCGCTGTGTGGGGAGTACCTACCTGAGATTGATGCGCTGTGTGTGGTGAGTACCTACCTGAGATTAATGCGCTGTGTGGTGAGTACCTACCTGAGATTAATGCGCTGTGCTGCTATGTGTGGTGAGTACCTACCTGAGATTGATGCGCTGTGTGCTGAGTACCTACCTGAGATTGATGCGCTGTGTGGTGAGTACCTACCTGAGATTAATGCGCTGTGTGGTGAGTACCTACCTGAGATTGATGCCCTGTGTGGTGAGTACCTACCTGAGATTGATGCGCTGTGTGTGGTGAGTACCTACCTGAGATTGATGCGCTGTGTGGTGAGTACCTACCTGAGATTGATGCGCTGTGTGGTGAGTACCTACCTGAGATTGATGCGCTGTGTGGTGAGTACCTACCTGAGATTGATGCGCTGTGTGGTGAGTACCTACCTGAGATTAATGCGCTGTGTGGTGAGTACCTACCTGAGATTAATGCGCTGTGTGCTGAGTACCTACCTGAGATTGATGCGCTGTGTGCTGAGTACCTACCTGAGATTAATGCGCTGTGTGCTGAGTACCTACCTGAGATTAATGCGCTGTGTGCTGAGTACCTACCTGAGATTAATGCGCTGTGTGCTGAGTACCTACCTGAGATTAATGCGCTGTGTGCTGAGTACCTACCTGAGATTAATGCGCTGTGTGGTGAGTACCTACCTGAGATTAATGCGCTGTGTGCTGAGTACCTACCTGAGATTAATGCGCTGTGTGGTGAGTACCTACCTGAGATTAATGCGCTGTGTGGTGAGTACCTACCTGAGATTAATGCGCTGTGTGGTGAGTACCTACCTGAGATTAATGCGCTGTGTGGTGAGTACCTACCTGAGATTAATGCGCTGTGTGGTGAGTACCTACCTGAGATTAATGCGCTGTGTGGTGAGTACCTACCTGAGATTAATGCGCTGTGTGCTGAGTACCTACCTGAGATTTATGCGCTGTGCGCTACGTGTGGTGAGTACCTACCTGGGATTTATGCGCTGTGCGCTACGTGTGGTGAGTACCTACCTGGGATTTATGCGCTGTGTGGTGAGTACCTACCTGGGATTAATGCGCTGTGCGCTACGTCTGGTGAGTACGTCACCTGAGATTTGCGCGACGCCACCTGGCGAAACCTGTCTTATTTGGCAGATTTGTGCGCTACGTGTGGAGACGCGGCCACCCGAGATTTGTGAGCTTTTTTGCAAACTTACGTGTGGAGATGATCCTGACGTTTGGACGCGTTTTGAGAAGAATTTCGCTTCGCTTGCACACAAGCTGACATAACTCGTCGAGGTAAGATGCTGCATCTGCTAAAGTTTTCATTGCGTGCATCTGCTCATACGTGGTTATTTTGCGCATATTTGCAGGTTTTCGCTTGCATCTGTATGTACGCACGTACGTGTGTGTGTGTGTGTGTGTGTGTGTGTGTGTGTGTATATATATATATATATATATATATATATATATATATATATATATATATATATATATATATATATATATATAAAATATATTTCTTCTGACCAGGTTGGGGGAGTAGTGGTCATTGTAAGTGGGTGGAGCGGATCTAGGGATCAGTAATACTGGTGTGATGTGACTGTTAACCTGCTGATTTTTCATCATTTCCTGCAGATCTGACGTCCTTGAGAATGGGAAGGCTGGCAGACAGTGAAGAGACCCTCAACGTTCAGCAATCTTGAAACCCTTCGTTTTTTGGACTGCTTTTTGCCGGTGATTCCCTTTTTTTTTTTTTTTTTATAAGCTTTTTGGAGTATCCTGAAAAACTGCGCAATATTTTACACCGATCGAGTAAACAGGAAAGATCCCCAAACACAGCGGCCTTTGGTTTATCAGGGAATGACACTTGGTGTAAAATCCACATTTTTAATAAATAATAAAACGTGATTTGAATTTGTTTTTCTGTTTTACCTTATTTATGTTTTCAGGCTCCTGATTACCCACACTGTAAAGCCGGCTGCACATGGCTGTGACGGGCTCTGCCATGGAATTCCGGGGCGGAGCCCATCACGGCGGCCCCAAGAGACCCCAATACTTCCGGTTCCGGAGTCCCGCATGATGCCTCAGTGCGCATGGGCAATAGAGCGCGTGACGCACCGCAGCGGCATGTGACGCGATAGGCGTAGAGGCGGTTTCACGCTATTTTCCGCTGTGCTACAGCGGAAAATAGCGTGAATGGACGGCTTCCACAGACTGCAATGGAAGCCGTCCGCGCGTATACCCGCGGCAAATAGAGCATGCCGTGGGTGAGGACGGGTGATTTTACAGTGCGGAATTCCGCTGTGAAATTGCGCACCGTAAGCATTGAGCTATTAGGTTGAATAGATCCGTCTGTGGGAAGGAGCCTTAAGGCCTCATGGCCACTAGCAAAATGGAATAGCTGTTTCTGCAGCGGATTTGCCCCTAGGGAATCATTGGCCATCCCGTCCATTAAACTGATTTTTGCACCCGCGGATGGAATTTTAATAGAATTGCGTTTTTCATGCGTGGGAGAAAAAAACGCGGCATGCTCCATTTTACCGCGGATCGGCCACATTGCTATCACATTGATGTGTGCAGATATCTGCATGCAAAAATTATACAATAGAAAGCTGATTCTACGCGGATTGTATTTTTCTAGTGGACATGAGGCCTAAGGCCGCCTGCAGACGGCCGTGTCGCATCCAGCTGCTCGCAACGGGACCCGACCTGAGCGCCTGCAGCGAGCAGTGCGGAACTCGCCCGCTCCCGCAGCTCTGACTCATGTGCCAGCAGACGGCATATGCGCAGAGCCGGCAGCCAGCGAGTGGCGTTTCTGTACGGGGCTTTGCGAACCCCGCACAGAATTAGAGCATGGCGCGGTTTGTTTCCTGCGCGTGATTTCGCGTAGACAAACCACGGCCTTCTGCATAGGATTGCGTATTGAAATGCAATCCTATGCAGGCGTGTACAGCCGGAAATGTACGGTGCTGCGTCTGGCATAGACTGAAGTGGCAGCGGTGCGCACTCGTCATCAGCTGATTGGCAGGGATTCTGGGAGGCAGGTCACCACTTCACTGTGCATAGATCATCAGTACTGGAGTCCCAGGGACCACTTTTAACCCCTTGCCACCGCAGCACGTGAATGTATGTATATGTTAGGAAGCAGCTTTCTGGAATGGACTTGCATTTGCATCCTACAGATCTGAGCCCACACCATCTACTGCTGAAGACTGTTGCTAATGACAGTTGGCCTCCCACAGCCAGAGGGGATGGGTGAGACAACAGATTCCCGCTGTTAACCCTTTCCAGTCCAATGTCGGCCCTACCCCGACATCATAATTTCCCTCCACAGCTCCAATGTCGGGGCAGGCCCCACACTGCAGTGCAGGAGTGGATCTGCACCCGATCGTCAGGCACATCGGGTGCAGATGCACTCCTGCACTGGTCCTCATCGAGGACTCCCGAGGAGAAGGCAGAAAGGGATTTTAATCCTTTCTGCCTTCTCCTTTACACATTACTTAGCGCTATGTAATGCATAGATTCTGGCCGGCGATCATGTGACCGCCGGTGTTACCTGACCCCAGCAGTCACATGATCGCCGAGCCGGGAGGCAGAAGGAGTACGGAAGACGCCGAACAGGTAAGCAGGTCCCTCCCTGCACCCTCCTGAACTCTGTCAGATCAGGAGGGTGCAGGGAAAATGTATTTTTTCTCACCCATTCTCCCCAGAACCAATTTATTTGGAGCTGGGGAGAATGGGTGAGAAAAAATAAATGGATTGGAAAGGGTTAATGCTTTGCATGCAACGATTGCTCTTATTTCATTAGGTTTTTGCATGTAATCAGATATACTTCAGTCTAAGCCGACCTGAGTATAAGCCAAGGTACCAACTTTTACCCCAAAAACCTGGGGTCAATTATTGACTTGAGTATAAGCCAAGGGGTAATATTAGGTACCTTGGCTAACACTTGGATCGGCTATACTCGAGTATGCATTGTGGCTGCTGCTACAGGCCAAGTGGGCAGTATTGTCCGGGTCTCCTGGACTCATGGTTAGTGTAGGAAATAGCGGTATAACCAGGAGCTTAGAAGTTCGCCCGCTAGCTTCACGTTTTGTCTACAATGTCAAGTAATACCTGTTCTTTATAATCAGCCTATCTGTTAGTAGTGGTTGCATTTTTGGCTTCTGTATGCAGTGTTTTCTATCTCTGTGTATTCTGTTCTGTCTCTGTTATATGCCATGCGTGTGTCCTGTTCTGTGGCTCCTAGGATCAGCTATGGCCCAGTTCCGAAGACCGCTGGGCCGCCCTCTTATTTGGGCGATGTCTATGCTTAGGTTGGGCCACTGTCGACCCCCCCCCCCCTCCTTAGCACAGGGTTAGTTGCATGGATTACATTTTGGGTCCCATTTGTACATACTAACATATCATTAGGGCCACAATGGGTACATTTCTGAAAACAATACAAACAGGGGTATCCATTTTGGGGTGTCAGTGCACATGAAAATGATGATTTTTGGTGGAAAAAAAACTTAGAATAGCACATTAGCCGAAATAAAGCCATATTATAATTTTTTTTTTATCATAATTCCATTAATTCCTGAAAATGTGTGATCTAAATACTCCTCACACCACTCAGTGAACACAAACGGGTGTACTTTGTAAAATAGGGTCATTTTAGGGGGTATGTATTCTGACACCCACGAGCCTTTGCAATCTTGGCTCGGTGGAGGAAAAAGGATTTAGCAAAATGAGGAAAAATGAGGTTCAACTTGAATGTCTCCAAAATGGTTCCAAACAAAGGATGTTTTTGCAAATGTGCGTCCAGAATAAAGTGAACAGATGGAAATATATGTTGGCAGAGATTTGTAGAGTATGCTGCACATATGAGATGTAACATTTGTAAATGTTAAAAAATTACAATGTCTTCAAAACTGTCAATATTAATTTTAATAAATATACCCAACTTCTAACTGCCCATTTTTACCACTTAAACGAAGTACAACAAGGCACAGAAAAAACAATGGAAGAATCACTTCGATTTGCAAACATGCCCATCTTGAAAGCGTCCTACTGAGCCAACATCTAGGACCGTCAGTCTCTCTGCTGCTTCAACAATGATTGTGAGCAAACGCAGTGTGGTAATCTTGAAATAACTTATCAGCTCACCTGTAAAGAAGAAGGAAAAAAGTTTGCAAGAAAATAAATAAAAGCTTAGTCTATCCAAAAATACCCCCCCCCAAAAAAAAAAAGGTGAGTCACCGGCAAAAAGCAGTCCATAAAACGAAGGGGTTCAAGATTGCTGAACGTCGAGGGTCTCTTCACTGTCGGACAGCCTTCCCATTCTCAAGGACGTCAGATCTGCAGGAAATGACGAAAAATCAGCAGGTTAACAGTCACATCACACCAGTATTACTGATCCCTAGATCCGTTCCACCCACTTACATTGACCACTACTCCCCCAACCTGGTCAGAAGAATCAAGAATCTTATTTTTATATATTATATATACACACACACACACACACACACACACACACACACACACGCGTGCGTACATACATATGCAAGCGAAAACCTGCAAATATGCGCAAAATAAACACGTATGAGCAGATGCACGCAATGAAAATTTTAGCAGATGCAGCATCTTACCTCGACGAGTTATGTCAGCTTGTGTGCAAGCGAAGCGAAATTCTTCTCAAAACGCGTCCAAACGTCAGGATCATCTCCACACGTAAGTTTGCAAAAAAGCTCACAAATCTCGGGTGGCCGCGTCTCCACACGTAGCGCACAAATCTGCCAAAAAAAGACAGGTTTCGTCAGGTGGCGTCGCGCAAATCTCAGGTAGGTACTCACCACACAGCGCATTAATCCCAGGTAGGTACTCACCACACAGCGCATTAATCTCAGGTAGGTACTCACCACACAGCGCATTAATCTCAGGTAGGTACTCACCACACGTACCACACAGCGCATCAATCTCAGGTAGGTACTCAGCACACAGCGCATCAATCTCAGGTAGGTACTCAGCATACAGCGCATAAATCTCAGGTAGGTACTCAGCATACAGCGCATCAATCTCAGGTAGGTACTCAGCACACAGCGCATCATTCTCAGGTAGGTACTCAGCACACAGCGCATCAATCTCAGGTAGGTACTCAGCACACAGCGCATCAATCTCAGGTAGGTACTCAGCACACAGCGCATCAATCTCAGGTAGGTACTCAGCACACAGCGCATCAATCTCAGGTAGGTACTCAGCACACAGCGCATCAATCTCAGGTAGGTACTCAGCACACAGCGCATCAATCTCAGGTAGGTACTCAGCACACAGCGCATCAATCTCAGGTAGGTACTCAGCACACAGCGCATCAATCTCAGGTAGGTACTCAGCACACAGCGCATCAATCTCAGGTAGGTACTCACCACACGTAGCGCATTAATCTCAGGTAGGTACTCACCACACATAGCAGCACAGCGCATTAATCTCAGGTAGGTACTCACCACACAGCGCATCAATCTCAGGTAGGTACTCAGCACACAGCGCATCAATCTCAGGTAGGTACTCAGCACACAGCGCATCAATCTCAGGTAGGTACTCAGCACACAGCGCATCAATCTCAGGTAGGTACTCAGCACACAGCGCATCAATCTCAGGTAGGTACTCAGCACACAGCGCATCAATCTCAGGTAGGTACTCAGCACACAGCGCATCAATCTCAGGTAGGTACTCAGCACACAGCGCATCAATCTCAGGTAGGTACTCAGCACACAGCGCATCAATCTCAGGTAGGTACTCACCACACAGCGCATTAATCTCAGGTAGGTACTCACCAGACGTAGCGCACAGCGCATTAATCTCAGGTAGGTACTCACCACACAGCACATAAATCTCAGGTAGGTACTCACCACACAGCGCATCAATCTCAGGTAGGTACTCAGCACACAGCGCATTAATCTCAGGTAGGTACTCACCACACAGCGCATTAATCTCAGGTAGGTACTCACCAGACGTAGCGCACAGCGCATTAATCTCAGGTAGGTACTCACCACACAGCGCAGAAATCTCAGGTAGGTACTCACCACACAGCACATAAATCTCAGGTAGGTACTCAGCACACAGCACATAAATCTCAGGTAGGTACTCACCACACAGCGCATCAATCTCAGGTAGGTACTCAGCACACAGCGCATTAATCTCAGGTAGGTACTCAGCACACAGCGCATTAATCTCAGGTAGGTACTCAGCGCACAGCGCATTAATCTCAGGTAGGTACTCACCACACAGCACATAAATCTCAGGTAGGTACTCACCACACAGCGCATTAATCTCAGGTAGGTACTCAGCACACAGCGCATTAATCTCAGGTAGGTACTCAGCACACAGCGCATCAATCTCAGGTAGGTACTCAGCACACAGCGCATTAATCTCAGGTAGGTACTCAGCACACAGCGCATCAATCTCAGGTAGGTACTCAGCACACAGCGCATCAATCTCAGGTAGGTACTCAGCACACAGCGCATCAATCTCAGGTAGGTACTCACCACACAGCGCATTAATCTCAGGTAGGTACTCAGCACACAGCGCATCAATCTCAGGTAGGTACTCAGCACACAGCGCATCAATCTCAGGTAGGTACTCAGCACACAGCGCATCAATCTCAGGTAGGTACTCAGCACACAGCGCATCAATCTCAGGTAGGTACTCAGCACACAGCGCATCAATCTCAGGTAGGTACTCACCACACAGCGCATTAATCTCAGGTAGGTACTCACCACACAGCGCATTAATCTCAGGTAGGTACTCAGCACACAGCGCATCAATCTCAGGTAGGTACTCACCACACAGCACATAAATCTCAGGTAGGTACTCACCACACAGCGCATTAATCTCAGGTAGGTACTCAGCACACAGCGCATCAATCTCAGGTAGGTACTCAGCACACAGCGCATCAATCTCAGGTAGGTACTCAGCACACAGCGCATCAATCTCAGGTAGGTACTCAGCACACAGCGCATCAATCTCAGGTAGGTACTCACCACACACAGCGCATCAATCTCAGGTAGGTACTCAGCACACAGCGCATCAATCTCAGGTAGGTACTCACCACACAGCGCATTAATCTCAGGTAGGTACTCAGCACACAGCGCATCAATCTCAGGTAGGTACTCAGCACACAGCGCATCAATCTCAGGTAGGTACTCAGCACACAGCGCATCAATCTCAGGTAGGTACTCAGCACACAGCGCATTAATCTCAGGTAGGTACTCACCACACAGCGCATTAATCTCAGGTAGGTACTCACCACACAGCGCATCAATCTCAGGTAGGTACTCAGCACACAGCGCATCAATCTCAGGTAGGTACTCACCACACAGCGCATTAATCTCAGGTAGGTACTCAGCACACAGCGCATCAATCTCAGGTAGGTACTCAGCACACAGCGCATCAATCTCAGGTAGGTACTCAGCACACAGCGCATCAATCTCAGGTAGGTACTCACCACACAGCGCATTAATCTCAGGTAGGTACTCAGCACACAGCGCATCAATCTCAGGTAGGTACTCAGCACACAGCGCATCAATCTCAGGTAGGTACTCAGCACACAGCGCATCAATCTCAGGTAGGTACTCAGCACACAGCGCATCAATCTCAGGTAGGTACTCAGCACACAGCGCATCAATCTCAGGTAGGTACTCACCACACAGCGCATTAATCTCAGGTAGGTACTCACCACACAGCGCATTAATCTCAGGTAGGTACTCAGCACACAGCGCATTAATCTCAGGTAGGTACTCACCACACAGCACATAAATCTCAGGTAGGTACTCACCACACAGCGCATTAATCTCAGGTAGGTACTCAGCACACAGCGCATCAATCTCAGGTAGGTACTCAGCACACAGCGCATCAATCTCAGGTAGGTACTCAGCACACAGCGCATTAATCTCAGGTAGGTACTCAGCACACAGCGCATCAATCTCAGGTAGGTACTCACCACACACAGCGCATCAATCTCAGGTAGGTACTCAGCACACAGCGCATCAATCTCAGGTAGGTACTCACCACACAGCGCATCAATCTCAGGTAGGTACTCAGCACACAGCGCATCAATCTCAGGTAGGTACTCACCACACAGCGCATCAATCTCAGGTAGGTACTCACCACACAGCGCATTAATCTCAGGTAGGTACTCACCACACAGCGCATTAATCTCAGGTAGGTACTCACCACACACAGCGCATCAATCTCAGGTAGGTACTCACCACACAGCGCATCAATCTCAGGTAGGTACTCACCACACAGCGCATTAATCTTCCTCTCCCACGTTGTAAGTAGTATAAAAGGCTCCAACCATCAGCTTCCTCTGTAGGCTCGGAATTCGCGGGCAAATTCAAGTATCGGTGACGTCACCGGTCACGTGAGGCGCGGGCACAGCTCTCATCGTGCACGGCAGCTGAACTGTACTGCTCGTGCACAATGGGAAGTCACATGGTGCCGATTCCAGCCACCTCATTGGCTGGAATCGGCAGCAGGAATAACTGAAGCGTAAACTACTAATATGCCGCCAGGAGATGCCTGACAGGATTGGGCGGGAAGGATGTGCTGACGTCACGGCCGCCCACAGCGGAGGGAGAGCGGGGAGGGACTGGGCGGCGCTGAGGGGATAAGATACTGCATATCACACACTAGAGTGTAGTGTGAGGGGATAGTGTGTGATATACGGTGTAGTGTGCGGAGATAGTGTGGGATATACAGTGTAGTGTGAGGGGATAGTGTGTGATATACAGTGTAGTGTGAGGGGATAGTGCGGGATATACAGTGTAGTGTGAGGGGATAGTGCGTGATATACAGTGTAGTGTGAGGGGATAGTGCGTGATATACAGTGTAGTGTGAGGGGATAGTGCGGGATATACAGTGTAGTGTGAGGGGATAGTGCGGGATATACAGTGTAGTGTGAGGGGATAGTGCGGGATATACGGTGTAGTGTGAGGGGATAGTGCGTGATATACAGTGTAGTGTGAGGGGATAGTGCGTGATATACAGTGTAGTGTGAGGGGATAGTGCGTGATATACAGTGTAGTGTGTGGGGATAGTGTGTGATATACAGTGCAGTGTGAGGGGGTAGTGTGTGATATACAGTGTAGTGTGCGGTGGTAGTGTGTGATATACAGTGTAGTGTGCGGTGGTAGTGTGTGATATACAGTGTAGTGTGAGGGGATAGTGTGTGATATACAGTGCAGTGTGAGGGGATAGTGTGTGATTATACAGTGCAGTGGGAGGGGATAGTGTGTGATATACAGTGCAGTGGGAGGGGATAGTGTGTGATATACAGTGCAGTGGGAGGGGATAGTGTGTGATATACAGTGCAGTGGGAGGGGATAGTGTGTGATATACAGTGCAGTGGGAGGGGATAGTGTGTGATTATACAGTGCAGTGGGAGGGGATAGTGTGTGATTATACAGTGCAGTGGGAGGGGATAGTGTGTGATTATACAGTGTAGTGGGAGGGGATAGTGTGTGATTATACAGTGCAGTGGGAGGGGATAGTGTGTGATTATACAGTGTAGTGGGAGGGGATAGTGTGTGATTATACAGTGTAGTGGGAGGGGATAGTGTGTGATTATACAGTGCAGTGGGAGGGGATAGTACGTGATATACAGTGTAGTGTGAGGGGATAGTGTGTGATATACAGTGCAGTGTGAGGGGGTAGTGTGTGATATACAGTGTAGTGTGCGGTGGTAGTGTGTGATATACAGTGTAGTGTGCGGTGGTAGTGTGTGATATACAGTGTAGTGTGAGGGGATAGTGTGTGATATACAGTGCAGTGGGAGGGGATAGTGTGTGATATACAGTGCAGTGGGAGGGGATAGTGTGTGATATACAGTGCAGTGGGAGGGGATAGTGTGTGATTATACAGTGTAGTGGGAGGGGATAGTGTGTGATATACAGTGCAGTGGGAGGGGATAGTGTGTGATATACAGTGCAGTGGGAGGGGATAGTGTGTGATATACAGTGCAGTGGGAGGGGATAGTGTGTGATTATACAGTGTAGTGGGAGGGGATAGTGTGTGATTATACAGTGTAGTGGGAGGGGATAGTGTGTGATATACAGTGCAGTGGGAGGGGATAGTGTGTGATTATACAGTGTAGTGGGAGGGGATAGTGTGTGATTATACAGTGTAGTGGGAGGGGATAGTGTGTGATTATACAGTGTAGTGGGAGGGGATAGTGTGTGATATACAGTGTAGTGGGAGGGGATAGTGTGTGATTATACAGTGTAGTGGGAGGGGATAGTGTGTGATTATACAGTGTAGTGGGAGGGGATAGTGTGTGACAAAAATACATGATGTAATAGCAATAATAATAGCTTATGTTAGCCATTACAAGGTATCATATCTACAAGATTACGTGGTTCTCTTGCAGGGAACAATCACATTATGCTCTACTGGCTAACACAGTACCAACACTTTGTTATATAAGGTGTAATATATAATATATAGTATGAGATAATAGTAGGTGTAATTTACAATATATAGTGGGTATAATTTACAATATATAGCATGAGACGATGGCGTCTGTGATATAGTGTAGTATGTTACCTAGGGTGTAATTGACTATATAGTGTGTAATATACTGTGTAGTATGGTATACTGTATAAGGTGTAATATACTACACAGTGTGAGAGGATAGTGTGTTATATACTGTATAGTTTGAGGGGATAGTGTGTGTAATATAGGGTGTAATATAGCCTGAGAGGATGTATATTTTGTATTTCGGCCGCACTACAGTAGCGGTGAGCGATTCCAGCGACCTGATTGGTTGTTGGGTACACACCCCCCTTTGGAGATCTGCACGAGTGAGTGGCCCGTTAAATAAGCAGCAGCACGGCCGTAGAAGGGTCGGCAACTCACTCTAACCCCTAAACCCTAACCCCCCGCTGGTCTCGTGAACTAGTACTTGTGCAGATCTCCGAGGGGGGGGGGGGGTGTACCCAACATCCAATGAGGTCGCTGGAATCGCTCACCGCTACTGAAGTGCGGCTGAAATACAATATATGCTGAGAGGATAGTTCATGTTGTATGTGGTGTGATATACAATTTATATAGCGTGATACGATAAAACGTGTTGTATGTGGTGTAATATTCAATTTGCTTAGCGCGTGTCGTATGTGGTGTGATATACAAAAGAAAGTTTGTTTGCTGTTGCAGAATTCCTTTTAAGTGCGAACCAATCACAACCATATCTGCGCCTTGTCATAAGTATGTATGTTATAAGTGTGTATAAATATGCATGCCTCTTCAGATCCAATCCATAAGCCTGAAGAAGAACCCTGCGTTGGTTCGGAAGCTCGCTATTATTACATCATGTATTTTTGTTAGCCATTAAAAGGTATCATATCTCCAAGATAACGTGGTTTCTCTTGCTGGGAACAATCACATTGTTTTCATTATATAATTTGTATAGCGTGAGGATAGCATGTGTCATGTGGGGTGATATACAATTTATATAGCGTGAGAGGATAGCGTGTGTAATATGTGGGGTAATATACAATATATATAGCATTAGAGGATAGCTTGTGTCGTATGTAGTGTGATATACAATTTATATAGCGTGTGATATATACAGCATGAAACGATAGCGATCGCATCGAATACGAGCTACACAGGCGCGTGAGACATCCCACAAAGCGGCCCCAGTGTTAATGGTGACATCCCACAGAGCGGCCCCAGTGTTAATGGTGACGTCCCACAGAGCGGCCCCAGTGTTAATGGTGACATCCCACAGAGCGGCCCCAGTGTTAATGGTGACATCCCACAGAGCGGCCCCAGTGTTAATGGTGACGTTCCACAGAGCGGCCCCAGTGTTAATGGTGACACCCCACAGAGCGGCCCCAGTGTTAATGGTGACGTCCCACAGAGCAGCCCCAGTGTTAATGGTGACGTCCCACAGAGCGGCCCCAGTGTTAATGGTGACATCCCACAGAGCGGCCCCAGTGTTAATGGTGACGTCCCACAGAGCAGCCCCAGTGTTAATGGTGACGTCCCACAGAGCGGCCCCAGTGTTAATCGTGACGTCCCACAGAGCGGCCCCAGTGTTAATGGTGACGTCCCACAGAGCGGCCCCAGTGTTAATGGTGACGTCCCACAGAGCGGCCCCAGTGTTAATGGTGACACCCCACAGAGCGGCCCCAGTGGTAATGGCGACACCCCACAGAGCGGCCCCAGTGGTAATGGTGACGTCCCACAGAGCGGCCCCAGTGTTAATGGTGACGTCCCACAGAGCGGCCCCAGTGTTAATGGTGACGTCCCACAGAGCGGCCCCAGTGTTAATGGTGACACCCCACAGAGCGGCCCCAGTGGTAATGGTGACACCCCACAGAGCGGCCCCAGTGGTAATGGTGACACCCCACAGAGCGGCCCCAGTGTTAATGGTGACACCCCACAGAGCGGCCCCAGTGGTAATGGTGACACCCCACAAAGCGGCCCCAGTGTTAATGGTGACATCCCACAGAGCGGCCCCAGTGTTAATGGTGACACCCCACAGAGCGGCCCCAGTGGTAATGGTGACACCCCACAGAGCGGCCCCAGTGGTAATGGTGACACCCCACAGAGCGGCCCCAGTGGTAATGGTGACACCCCACAGAGCGGCCCCAGTGGTAATGGTGACACCCCACAGAGCGGCCCCAGTGGTAATGGTGACACCCCACAGAGCGGCCCCAGTGGTAATGGTGACACCCCACAGAGCGGCCCCAGTGGTAATGGTGACACCCCACAGAGCGGCCCCAGTGGTGATGGTGACACCCCACAGAGCGGCCCCCGTGGTGATGGTGACAGCCCACAGAGCGGCCCCCGTGGTGATGGTGACAGCCCACAGAGCGGCCCCCGTGGTGATGGTGACAGCCCACAGAGCGGCCCCCGTGGTAATGGTGACAGCCCACAGAGCGGCCCCCGTGGTAATGGTGACAGCCCACAGAGCGGCCCCCGTGGTAATGGTGACAGCCCACAGAGCGGCCCCCGTGGTAATGGTGACAGCCCACAGAGCGGCCCCCCTGTGGTAATGGTGACAGCCCACAGCGGCCCCCTGTCACAGAACACAGCTGTGGTAGAGGAACAAGCTGCCGGCACCTCTTAATTTTTTTTCAGGGAAGGGCTTTAAATATAAACCCTTCCCTGAAAAACCCAAACTAGTGTAAAAAAAATGTAAAATAAAATCATACTCCCTTTTCTTCAGCTGATAAAGCTCAGGCTCAGCCGCATCCTGTCTCCGCTGTCCCCAACTCTGCGCTGAAGTTCTTTTAGCAGGCGGGGATTTTAATTCCCTGGCTGCTGAAAGAGCTGCTTCTGATTGCCTGAGGCATTCAGCCAATCACAGGCAGCTTTCAGCCATTCAATGAATGACAGGTGAAAGCTGCCTGTGATTGGCTGAGCGCCTCAGCCAATCAGAAGCAGCACTTTTAGCAGATGGGGATTTTAATTCCCTGCCTGCTGAAAGAACTTCAGTGCAGAGTCGGGGACAGCGGAGACAGGATGCGGCTGAGCCCCATCAGCTGAAGAAAGGTGAGTATGATTTTTTAAAATATTATTTTACACCAGTTTGGGGTGCTGGCAGCTGGATCCTCTAGTGCAGCTGTCATCTGGGACAGCTGCGATAGGGAATTCTCTATTCCCCGCGGGGATGAAGAACTCCTTTGTAGTATCTGTTACATCTGTGATAGGTGCAGCAAGAAATTTTTTATTTCCCGCGGGGATGAAGAAAACATCTGCCGCTTGTGGCAGATGTGTTCTTCATCCCCGCAGGGCACACAGCAGGCTGACCTAAATACTGTTCTATAATAGGGCCGGTAAAAAAAAAATAATACCGGCACTGACCCAGCGTGAAAAATAGCGGCCGGGTGGCAACCCTACATGTGACATATTTTTGTTTTTGCCATGGATCCGCTGTAGATTTCAATTGATGGAGTGAAGTGTGCTGTGGATTCATGGCGAATTCCGCGACACTATCTACACCAGTGGTGCGCATTTTTTCATTTTTACAGCCACATGTTAATTCTCTTATCCCCCACCCTACCCCCCATAGTTTTGCCATGTGACACAAAAAGTTACCATTCGACATGTGTGAAGCTTTTCCAGACTCTTGAACGTTAAATCTGCACGGCGCAATCCACTTTAGAATCCACATGGATTCCACCTCTAAAACCACAGCCAAGCTGTGGATTCTGTGCCAAAAGCCTCCATGTGAACATACCCTAAGGGCTCTCTCACAGGTGCGTGTACCTATTACAGTACTTGACAGGAATGGACAGGAATACGCTGAGTCCCTACCTGTTTCTGCCTATCAGCAGTTTTATTATGTTCGTGAATAAAACCGCACAAAATGTCATTGATATTTTTACGTGAATGCACAAGTTCTCTGCGGTTTTATGTACTCGCATTGATTTCAGTGGGTTAGTTCGGGGCATGAAACACCAAGATAGGACATGCAATAGTGCAGAAACCCATTGAAATCAATAGGCGCTATTCACTGTGTAATATGCCTGTAATACTCTATGTATTTACACGCATGTTAAAAACAAAACAAGGGGCTCTTGCAGACTAGCACGATTTTGCGCCTGCAGAATCACTCATGCAAACCGCAGACAATAGAACAAATTGATTTCAATGTGTTCCTTCACATTCTGCGTTTTTGCGCTCAATTTTTGCACGCGTGAAAATATATGCGACATGCTCTATTTTTCTATACGCTTGTACGCCAAGGCACCATAGTGCGTACCTCGTCTGCATGACATCGCACACTGAACTAAATTTCGTGGTGTTAGCCAATAACACCGGGGACTAATTAGGCTGCACATCTGTTCAAATTACAGCCTAAAAAGGTACTGTAAACAGCGCTGCGATGTATGCGGAAGCACATGATAGTGCTCGCTTCACAGCGCAGTTACGGTCTCACAAGGTATATACGTCTGCACTCGTCTGCCCTTGGTCCAAGTCTTTCTTTCAGGACTGGAGGAAAGCTGGGGACTGTAACGTCGTGTTTTGCTGTGGATTTTCTGCATATTTTTCATATTTTTTCTGCATTATTGGAGCCTCTCTTTTGAAGTCTGTAGCAGAAATCTGCAAGTTTTTTGCACCAAATATGCTGCTAAAATTGACATGCTGCGGAAATAAGTTGCGCACCGTAGGTCAAATTCCGCATGAATTTAGTGTGGGTTTGTTCCACTGTGTGTAGATGGGATGGGATTGTTTGCCTTGACTGAAGAGGAGGAATCCTTCAGTTTCCCGTCAGTGGTTTGACTCCCTGCTGCCTGGTCTGACTGGTTTGTGCCCAGCGCTGCCTCCGACCCTCCATGTTGCTCACAGATAAAGCTTTGCTGTCCCGCTGCACAATGTGTTTTGTTCTATGTGAATGCACACAATTGTGTTCCTGATCTATAATGTTCTTTTTCTGGCAAAGCACATTTACATTGATGTAGACTACGTTCCTCTGTGTTGTGGGTAAGCCCGGCTACGGACATACGATTACCCAAATTCCAAAAAACTATCTATTCTCACATGAAATGCTTGTAACCCCAGTGTTGTTGTCTTTTTTTTTTAAATTGCATGATATTAACCCCTTCAAGACTGGAGAGTTTTCATCCTTTCTTATATTTGTGTTTTTGTCCCTGCCTTACAAGATCTATAATGCTTGTATTTTTTTCACCAACATAGCAGCATGAGGGCTTGTTTTATGTGGGATGAGTTGCATTTTTTAATGGTACCATATCAGTGGAATAATATTGAGGATGGGGGGGCAAGTGCGCCATTTGAGGAAGGATGGGGTGAGGGGGGGTTGTTTACTTTTGTGGCATTCCCAGTGCGGTGGAGGGAGGGTTTTAACATTTAATAAAGTTTTTTAAAGCGTTACAATAATATTAAAGGGGATGTCCAGGACTTTGTTTTTTTCTATTGATGACTTATTCCTCAGCATATGGCCTCATGCCCACTGCCGTGACGGACTCCGCCAGCAATATATCGCAGCGGAGTCCGCCACGGCGCCTCCCAAAACCCCCATACTTACAACTCCAGATCTGCCGTACGCATCCCGCATGCAGAGCCGGTGCGCATGCGCAGTACAACACATGACGCGCCGGCATTGTCAGATGAAGCGGTGGGCGGGGACGCGTATTCACGCGATACTTTCACTGTGCTACAGCGGAAGTATAGCGTGACGGACGGCTTCCATTGACTACAATGGAAGCCGGCTGCGCTTATCTCGTGGCATTTAGAACATGACGCGGTTTATTTCACCCTGCGGAATTCCGAGATGGCATTCCGCAGCGTGAGCATTGAGCTATTAGGTTCAATAGAACCTAATAGCTGCGGGACAACACTGCGGATTTCACCCGCGTAAAATGCAGCAGAAATCTGGTCGTAGGCATTACCCCTCAGTCATCAATAGACTATCAGCAGGTTTCTGCCGCTCAGGATCCCCGCCAATCAGCTGATTCCCAACACTGCTGTCAGTACGGACTGCGCAGGAAGCAGATCGCACTGTCCATATTGCAGCAGTCCAGTTTGGTAGTGTAGTCACAGCTCCCATTGATTTCAATTGATGGCACAATCATGTCTTATGACTTTTCATAGGAGATGTGGAATAATCACTAACTTTTCAATAAACTTGTTTCTATAAAAGCTACTGTGATAATTAGAAAATGTTCAAATCATTAGGGGTCTCCCTTCTAATTTGCTGCACACTGCTTATTGTCAAGTGAAGTTGGTCTTTAGTAACAGACAACAAGACGGAACACAAAAAGTGGGGGAAGATGCCACCTCATGTTGCCCATAGAAAGCTATGGAGAGAAGGAGGGAGATAGATGCAAAAAAAACAAGAGACATGATGTTGTAGCGAATAATCAGTGTTTACTATTGCAGCTACTGAAGTCACATCTACACTGTTCAGTACTGCTGTGTAATACCATGCTGCTGTTGTATAAGAGTGTGCTATGGAGAGATGGGGAAGAAAATGGCCTGATGTGTATGGAGACATCATACAAGAAGTCTACAACTGCCAGCTCTAGGGAAAACTTTTATAAATGTAGGGTATGTCCCATAATGGCCAGATATACAGTAGGTTTATTCTTCATGTACACAACACAGATTAGCTCTGCCTGTTCTGCAGGAAAATGACTCTACAGTTTACGACACGCAGCTCATTCTACTACAAACAGCTGTAGCTTCAGTTCTTTCAGTGCTGTTTACATGCCTTTGGTGTCATTTTAAAGCCACGATTCTTGGGTTTTGGTAGCACTCACAGTTCCAGAGCTACAGATGCTTGAAGGGGGTTGGGAATATTGAATTTACTGCTGTCACTTTTCAGTCAGTGTTGAAAGCAGAGAAGGAGGGGTGCCAACAGCAGCAGAGAAAATCAGTTTTTTCTTATCAGCCCTCCATTAATCAGAGAGCATATTTGCTCTCTTGTTGTCACATATGGGGGTCTTCTTTTCCCATAAAATGAGTGAATAGATGAAGACGTAGGACTCTCACACAAGCGTTTACGGTGTGTGGAGCACGCAGCAGTACACAATGCATTGCTTGCAATCACATGCCGACAAATCCCCTTACACTGTCTTGGTGTGTGTATATGCTGGTAATACACGCCTAAATAGTGCATGTTGCATTGTTTTTCATGCACGCATTTCACGCACTGTGTGTGAGGGGCACCGTTGAAAGTAATGCAAGTTTGTTACCGCTTATTAGGGAAAACTGCTTGTGTGTCACAAGCCCTAACCCATCTAAACACTTCTCTATATCGTTAAACGACAACGATGCCACAGTTATTGCTAACCCTTACATCCTAAAGGTTTTAACAGAAAATGTTATTTTTTCCTTACACGGACATAGAAGGGGGTTCTTTACTGTAAGAGCAGTGGACTATGGGCGTGGTAATTGCAAATTCAATAAAAGAGTACAAGAGAGACCTGGGCACCCTTCTTGAGCAATACAATGTTATAATCATTAACTTCAAAAGGGTCCCTGATCCGGGGATTATTCCAATTGCCAGATTGGAGTCAGGAAGCACTTTTGTTTTCCGTTCAATGGGGAAAATTGGCTTCTACTTCATGAAGTTTTTTTTCCCCCCTCCGCTGGATGAACATTTGGCGATAATAGGCTGAACTGGATGGACATATGTCTTTTTTTCAGCCTTATATACTGTGTTACTTACATAAGGCTTAAATATTTTTTAAAAAGACCAATTATGCACTTTTTTATGTGATCGCCACCTTTATTATAACCCATAGTATAAAATTAAATTATCCAGCACAGTATGTTCCATTTTAAAATCAATGTAATTTTGGCGTTTTCTGTTAATCTTCCTTCCTACAACTGGAATAAAAGAAAAATCAAGATGTTGTGTATATTCCTGAAAATGGTACCAGTGAAAACTACAAATCATCCCACAAAAATAAGCCCTCATACAGCTATGTTGCCAGAAAAATAATGCTTTGGTCAAAAGTTTTAGAACAGCTCAATTTTTGCGATTTTACTTACAAAATTTAATGCCTCAAATGTACTTTGAAACGAAAGCGTAGAACAAATAGGATGAATGAAAATAATTTATTAACTTTGTTTCACTAAATTAAACCTAGATTTTTGGCTATTCACAGTTGTCCCCTCTATCTGATATAACAGAACTACACAATAGAGGCATTCTTTCCACAACTGCATTCAGATATTGTTCAGAAATGTCTTCCCACCATTGTTGCAGAAGTTCCCACAGATATGCTGCACTTGTAGGTTGCTTTGCTTTCACCCTTCTGTCCAGCTCATCCCAAGCAAGCTCAATGGGCTTTAAGTCTGGAGACTGTGCAGGCAATTCCATTCCTTGAAGTCTAGCAGCTTCTTCTTGTCTTCTTAAATAGTTCTGACATAACCTAGAAGTATATTTTGGAGCATTGTCTTTCTGTAATATGAACCCCTGACCAAGTAGTAGTACACCAGAGGGTATTACATGGTGCGTCAAAATGTTGTGGTTGTTCTTTTTGTCCAGTGTGATAGTCACCCTATGCAGCTAAAGTGAAAACTTGCTAATTTTTTTGCTGCATAAGGGTGACTACCCACTGCAGTTTTTTGTTATTGTGAAATTCGCAGCTTTCATTTTTCTTCAGGGGTCTATGGGACTTGTAATGGTAAAATCGCGATCGCGCAAAATCGCAATTTACCGTGAAATCGTGATTTTGCACGATTGCGATTTTAACATTACAAGTCCCATAGACCCCTGCAGAAAAAAAAACTGTAGTGGGTAAAGTTATGACTGCTGAAACACAAAAAGATATCAGATTTACTGGTTTTTAAATCTAAATTAGCTATGTGACTGCGGGGGATTAAAAATGCACTTAAGGCGACCGAGTTCTATACCAAATATATTTACATTCAAAATCCACAATAAAAAAAAAGTGACATTTTTAGGAGGTTTTTTTAAATTTGATGTGACTGCTGGGGTTGAGTGTGGGGAGGGGGGTGCAAGACAGGTTGTAGAAGGAACTTTTACCGTCTGCTACCGATTTCCCCTGAAAATTAGACCTACCCCAATAATAAGCCATACCCTGATTGAAATATAAGACCTCCCCTGAAAATAAGCCCTAGCTACACTACATGAAGAAGAAAAAAAAATACTCCCCTCGCAGGTGCCATCCCCATCTTTCTCTCTGCTCTCCACATGCGCCTGCATTCTTCCCTGTCTATCCTTGGTTGTGACAGAGCATTCTCTTCCTGGTAACGTGGGTTGAATACCCGCCTCCAGTAAGAGAATGCTGTGATTGGCTCAGAACCACTGCCTGAGCCAATCACAGCTGGCGCTTGATGAGCCAATCACATCCATTCAGTTACAACGCGGGGGTCCGAAGACGTCACAGAGGCTCTGTGAACCCTTTACATGCTGAAATTTACATAGATCGCGGCAGGGAAGGGGTTAACAGCGGAGTCACTGTCCCGATGCACCCCTGCTGTTGAAGGAGTAGGCTGGCTATCGGTGACAGCCGACTCCCGCTACCCACAGGGTGTAAGTGTACATCCTGTTGCGTTAAGTAGCAGGCAGCCAGGAGGTCCTCACACTGCAGTATATTATTGTGATGGCGTGGACTCGGGAGCTGTGCCCACACCATCCACACAACTTATAAGTGATACCCTGCTACAGTGCCCAGGATTGGCATCACATGACATTTTGCATATGCCATAAATGTGTAATCGGTGAGCAAGGAAATCTGTATATGAGAAAATACTCATTTACTAAAAGTCCTATAACCAATATGTGAAGGATTTTACAGTTTAGGTAACATTGTCACATTATATGTCTTCCAGGCTCAGAAGTCGTCTCCAAAACCCCCCCTTGTGACGTATAAGGTAGCCATGGGCAGTTACAGCAGCGTCCAGTTCTGTGGGATCCCCCAAGGGAAAGGACCCCATACTGTGGGCTGTACTGACCTGATGAGCGACCACACAATTCAGGTACGGTGTACATTATAACTGCTTTCATTGCTATTAATGTGGATACATCCTGTTTGCTTCATAGGATGAATTATTACAACTTGCACACAAAGGAGACTCAATTTGGAAAAGAAATATATATATATTTTTTTTTTTTGTGAGGTCCAGGAATAAAGTTGTATATCAGGAAATTGCTATAAAGGTAAATTAAAAAGAACAGCTGTCTTAAAGGATTATTCCCATCTCTGTCAATCCTGGCCAAATGGCAACGCCTCTCTGTGCACAGTGGCTGGGCGTGCAGAAACAGCCAAGCGGGCTGTGTTACGCTATTTCCATTATTCCCATGGAAGTTACGGAAACGGCATAGCATAGCCTGTTTGGCTGTCTTTGTTCCATAGCCGGGGAGGTCAGATCTAGAGATGGCTGCGGGTCCCATATCTATCAGGTTTTTATAGCATATACTGTGGATATGCCATAAAAATGTGAAATGGGAATACTCCTTTAAATAGCGCCTCTGTGCCTTCACTTTGAAGGATAGTTGTCTTAGATTCAAGAGACCCATCAAGAAGACCATCCTGTGTAGCTAAACATCCTCACAAGGCTTTATAAAGCCTTATTGCCTCACTATATGTACTGACTGGAAGTACACTAAAGAAGAAGCTCGGCTAGACAGGCGCTGCTTCTGAGGTGGTAATGTTTTCCACTTCTCCATCTTCATTTTTACTTTGGAAAAAAAGCAGAAATTAAAGGGGTTGTCCCGCGCCGAAACGGCTTTTTTTTTTTTTTCAACCCCCCCCCCCCCCCCCCCGTTCGGCGCGAGACAACCCCGATGCAGGGGTTAAAAAAGAACACCGGACAGCGCTTACCTGAATCCCCACGCTCCGGTGACTTCTTACTTACCCGGTGAAGATGGCCGCCGGCATCTTCTCCCTCGGTGGACCGCAGGGCTTCTGTGCGGTCCATTGCCGATTCCAGCCTCCTGATTGGCTGGAATCGGCACGTGACGGGGCGGAGCTACACAGAACCCCATTCAGAAAAGCAGAAGACCCGGACTGCGCAAGCGCGTCTAATTTGGCCATTAGACGGCGAAAATTAGACGGCAACCATGGAGACGAGGACGCCAGCAACGGAGCAGGTAAGTGAAAAACTTCTTATAACTTCTGTATGGCTCATAATTAATGCACAATGTACATTACAAAGTGCATTAATATGGCCATACAGAAGTGTATAGACCCACTTGCTGCCGCGGGACAACCCCTTTAAGCAATTTCATGTAGGTTTTTCTGATCTTTAATTTCAAGTGGGCTGCGGCTGTGTATCCCAGCTATTGTCCCGCTCTTGGTTTGCAACAAGTGTGCTTATCCTTAGGCCTCCTTCACACGGGCAACACGGCATCGCCACAAGAAAGTCGCAGCAATATCGCATCACTGGTCCGTACGATATCGCTGCGTCTTCTCGCGGCAATACCGCGACTTTGTAGCACCACATGCGAGGATTTTCGGGGGAGGCTTGAAATATAAGCCCTTCCCCGAAAATAAGCCATAGCTAAAGAAGAAAAAAAAAACAAAACACATACATCACCTCTGCCGCACTGTCAGCCCGGCCGCAGCTTCTCCCCGGGTCCCGGCCCTGATCTTCTTCTTATTCTCTTCTGGTCGGGGATTCAAAAATCCCCGCCTCCCGGAAGAGCTGGCTATGATTGACTGACGCGTAGCCAATCACAGCCAGCACTCGATGAGTGGCTGTTATTGGTTCAATCAGTGAGTGGTCAAAGCCAAAAGTTGAAAACTAATCTTAAGGGTTCTGATGTGGTTTATTTTGGTATTTAACGACAACGATTTTTGTAGATTTACTTTTTTAAAAACCATAACTTTAGTTTTCCGTTGACATAGCCATATGAGGGCTTGCTGATTGCAAATAATAAAAGTGTGCAAAAAGGGTTTTTTAACAGAATTATTTTTTTTACCCTTTTTTATGTCCCTCTAAAGGGACTTACCTGTCCATATGATGGCTCAAATCATATGCTGCAGTGATTCTATACTGCAGTGTATTTTTCTAGTAGGCACAGAGGCCATCATCATGCCTCCAATTTCCATGGCTACCCATTGGTCCTCCGCAAGTTGATGGTGGCAAGCCGATGATGTCACAGGGGTAGCTCCCACCATCTGTTAATCGCTTACATGCCACCATTAACCTTGATCGCGGCTTATAATGGGTTATTGGCTGAAATCAAAGTTATATCCAGTCCTGGCCGTTGCAGTGGCACCTTGGCTGTCAGTAAAGGTGTTTTTACACGGGACAACCTGCCGGGTGCAAGATACCCAATAGGTCGTCCCAGCAATAATCGTTCCTATGCTTTTACATAGGAAACATTATCGCTAGTGGAGGTAGAGTGGGACGGGATTCATGTCTGCTCCGCCTCCATTCACAGTAAGCAGGCAGTCCTTCATAAGTGAACGACTGCCTGTTCACACGGGCCGATTCATTGTTCAGTTTTCTGCATGCAGAAACTGAATAACGAACGAGAAGCGAACAAATTCACATTCGTCGTTTAGTCGGGGCATGTATTTACACTGAATGATAATCTTCAGATTCTCGCTGGATCATGGGAATCTGAACTATTGTTGGCCCCTGTAGAAGCACCTTCACATCCAGCACCGCCGCAGCAGATGGTCAGGGTCCGCTCCTGAGCGCACGCCATCTATTTGCTGTAAATGTACAGCATTATTTCACACTAACATTAACACAAGGACTGTGGAAAGGAGATGGGGCTTAACACACAGCAAATCCTCCTGCGCAGGTGGTTGCTTAGATGTGTAAGTCTGAGGTCACACGGGACGGAAATCTTGCTGAATGTCCACAGCCGGGCTACATGGAACTTCTGCAAAATTTCTGCAGCTTGAAGTCCTGTGGGTTTTCATGTGGCTTATTCTGCTGCGGCCAGATCTTACCCATAGATAAGAGAGATGGCCGCAGCGGAAACAGCGATACAATTGACCTGCCGCGGCTTTGAATTCCACGTGGCATGTCAATTTCAGCGCAGCCTGTCCCCAGTGTATGGATGAGATTTTTGCAAATCTGGTCCACTTTGCTTCTTTATCCCGGGATAAAAATTGCAAGCGGAATTTCCATGTAGAATGTCTGAACGGAAATTCTGTGGCAATTCCACCCTGTGTGAACCCAGCCTAATGGTGTGATCCACTGCCTGACGGGCTTCTGTTACTATAGGCCCCCCCACTCCGTTATGTACATCCCTGCACATCGGTGCACTTTCACATTTCAGTCCTCCTTTCTTAACCGCTGTGTGTTGTTAAAAGAGTTTCATTTACACAATCTATTACGGTGAATTATGTAACACCGCTTACTACTGATGGTGAAGGAATGAGGAAGAGAATGATGGAGCATGTTAATGAGGGGTGTTATATACAATTAGGAGGGACTTTGCACATCTTTACATAGCAATGACTGATGTCATAGTTTCTTCCTTAGAAATTGCCTTATAATTGTAGTGTATCCAGGATTTTCTCCACCCCTATGAGAAGGAAATTGCCCTCATCTAGAGGATTTAAAGAAATTGGCTGCATCTACACATAGAGAAATATTTCAAAAATGAGTCTTCTTAGTATACACCAATGTAAACTTTATTCCAAATTATAGCAAATAATGTGGTTGGCACGCTTTTCCGTGCTCAAAGGCACCTTCTTCAAGCCAGTATAAAAAACAATACAGACAAACACATAGAAGTAAAAAAACATATCTTACTGATCCGCTCTTAGTCCCACCCACATTATCTGCATCGGAGGACGCTGGCCCAAACGGATGGAATGTAAGATATGTTTTTTTTATACTGGCTTGAAGAAGGTGCCTTTGAGCATGGAAACATGTGCCAACCACATTGTTTGCTACAATCTGGAATAAAGATTACATTAGTGTATACTAAGAAGACTGGAACGTGAGTGCCACTTAACTGATACAAGGAGTGGACACTTCAAGGAGGGGGCTTTCTGCTTGCCATACCCCCCTTCTCTTGAGTAAGTGCCGTTCCTTTACTCCAGAATCTTATGACGTTTTGGGTTCATGCCCTACAATGCAAAGAGCGCAGGCTTTTTTCTCCTTCACTTACAGTCTGTTACATATTTGGTATAATCGTATCTGTAACGATCCATACAATTTATCCTGCATGGCAAAAATCGTAAGAAACCCCCATAAAACACTGAAGCAAAAAGATTATTTTCTTCATTTTGCCTCCCAAAAAACGTAATAAAAGTGATCAAAAAAGCTGTATGTACCCCAAAATGGTACCAATGAAAACTGCAGCTCGTCACTCAAAAAGCAAGCCTGTACAGAGCTCAGTCCATGAAACAATAAAATTATAGGACTTTGAATGCAGCGATATAGAAAAACATAGGGTTTTTATTCTGGAAAAGTGAGGAAAACCTTAAAAAATAAAAATAATTTTGGTATTATTCTAATTGAACCAACCCACAGAGAACATGTATGGTGTCATTTATGCTGCATGAGTAACAGTGTAAAGAAAAAAAAAGACAGAAAAAAAGAATGAATAAAAGTTTTACAATATAGTATATGTACCAATAAAAACTACAGTTTGCCACACAAATAACAAGCCCTCATACGGCCATGTTGATGGAAAAAGTTACGGCTTTTGAAAAGGGGAGATGAAGATTTTAAAAAAATCATTGTCCTTATACCCAAAATAGGCCATTTCCTTAATGGGTTAAAAAGTCTTGACATTGACTTGGAGGAATGTTGCCTTGCAGTAGGTGGCGCTGTAGAGGTATTGTTCCATCTTTCATTTGCATATATTTCCCAGAGGAGCATGCATGGTCTTATAAGTCTCCTCACTCACCTTTTAGGTGCTCTCCTTAAGGCCGCCTGCACACGGGCGGAAATCCCGCGGCGGGATTTCCGCCACTGAAAGTTTGCATAGGAGTGCATTACAATACAAACAAACAAACCGCGACATGTCCTATTTTTGTGCGGGGCACGCACTCACCCGGCCGCCGGCTCCGGTCTGCGCATGCACATGAAAGAGCTGGGGCCGCCAGGCGCGGGTGAGTACGCGCTCGTCCCTGCAGGCTCTCGGGTCGGGTCCCGCGGCGAGAATTCTCGCTGCCGGATCCGACCCGCTCGTCTGCAGGCGGCCTAAGGAGAGATGATACCCCTGCCATTTCAAGTTTACAAATGCCAACCTTATTCCTGGGTGTCGACTCGCTCTACAGTAACATTGCAAAATGCCCAGAAACTTAAGACCAAATCCAATTCTTCTTTTAGTCAGGAGGGACGTAGCTCCACTTGATATAGTCAAGTGGTCTGACCGCATCAACTAAGACCACAGCCAACTCGTTGGGCACTGAAGACTGCAGAATTCTTCTAGCTATGAAGCCAGTTTGATGTGGATGGACCTCCTGCTAATATCGTATAGCCCTTTCGCCCGACAGGAGGAACAATTATATACCTTCCATAATTTGGTTAACAACTAATCACTGCCCTTCGCAAAAATTTCTATTAGGAAGCCCTTGGGGCTGGGAGATTTATTTTTTGGTATGGTAAGTCTCCTCATACCTTCTAGGTGCTCTCCCTAAGCAGAACCGATACCCTTCATGTCTCTTCTATTCAAATGATCCTTGGAGGTCTTCACTCAGACTATCCACCGCCCCCATGAGGAGTTTCATGTACTTTGGACTGTTGCAGGACTACTTCTTGTATACCATTGTAAAATGTTTTGACCTCACTAAATCATCACCGTTCTGCATGTATCTGTCTGTAGCCACATACTGATGATTGCAGCGCAATGTGATGTGACTGTCGCCAGTAGTGGCCACTTTCTGCATCACTGGAGTGTTGTCTATTGTCCAGCTATGTAGGAAGAAAATGGCATTGTAACAAATTTCACCTTACTTACAAACATCCACAACTCCATTATGGTCTGTGGGGAATAAAATATATCGGGATTGCATGACGAACGCTGAATAAACTGCGGCTTTGATTGTGGCTCTAATTCTGGGTGTCGTCCTCTACAGGGAAGCTTTCTTCGGTTATTCTATCCGTGTGTGGACGGTGAGGAATATGAAGAGGCCGTGTGGATCCCGAAGAGAGAGTACTACCTGGGACTCGCCGACACATTAAAGCTCAACCGTACCATTGTGGATTTTATCTTCAGCTATTACTTTGGTAAGTGGTAATACAGTTTATCAATTCTTTAACTCTTCCAGGCAGAAGGCGGTCGGTGGGTTCAGTGAAAAGTTTCATCGCCTGCCTAATCGGGAACACATTGCAAAATGGAAAGAAGCAGCCGGCTGGCGTAGTATTTCCCAGCGGCTATTCGGATAAATGACAGGTCATGTAATGCATTGACTAGTCGTGTCTGCCAGTACTTGCTAGTGGCTAGCCGTGGCTTGTAAAGAGGGTCCCAGGCAGAGGACCCACCTCTATGAGTTTCATATGCCCTCTTAAATAGTTGACCCAAATGTACAACCCCTTGTGCCACACGGTCTGTCCTGGCAGGCATCTGTGCCCACACAGGAAAGCTGCGGGCACACACATTTAGAAGTGTTCTTACATGGATCCCACTTATAACACAGGAGCTTTGAGCAGGCATCACTCTATTCAGTGACCGTCTGCTCTAAGCTGCTTGATTAGTGCAGAGCGTATTTGCCAATACAAACATAAGAGGAAGTTTTGATGAAACTTGTTTCATAATATTTCATTAAGAGTATTTTGTAAACTGAGGACACACTTTACCCACTTAGTGACCGGCCTATTAGGACCAAGTGATCCTTACTGTCACATTGCAAGAGCCATGTATGAAGGCTGTTTCTATTCTTTTGTTTTGGGGTTTTTTTGGGGGGGGGGGGGGGTTTGGTTGAGTTGTACATGTTAATGATCCCACTCTGAAGAAGGCTGCCTGCAGACGGCCGGGTCGGATCCGGCTGCGAGAATTCTCGCAGCGGGACCCGACCCGAGCGTCTGCAGAGAGCAGCATGTCACTCACCCGCTCCCGCAGCTCTGGCTCTTTCATGTGCTGGCTACTGGGCAGCCCTGAACATAAGCAGACTGGAGCCGGCGGCCGGGGAGTGAGCGTGCCGCGATTTGCTTGCTGCGCGAGATTTCGCGCGGCCAAATCGTGCCAGTCTGCCTAGGATTGCGTTTGCTAACTCAATCTTATGGCAGCTTCCATGGGCGGAAATTCCGCGGGAGATCCCGCCCGTCTGCAGGCGGCCGTACAGATAATGTGTTGTAGAACTAAAAAAGTTTTTGGCGGGAGATGGAAAAAATATTCAGAGTTCCGCCATTTTTGGGGATTTCTGCAGCACTAAGTTTTCTATAGATTTAATTAGATTACTCTTGCTTAATAAAAACAATTGACTGCATTGTCTCTTTCTAAAAATAAATATTTTTCTGGCAGCGGAGCTCTGTGAGGGATTGTTGTTGGTTTTTTTTTGTGGGAAGAGCTGTAGTTTTAATTGGTACCATTTTGAGGCACATTTTGGATTGCTTTTTAGCGCTTTTTTAAAGTTTACAAATGAAAGAGAAATGGCAATTTCAGCATTACTTTTTTAAATTATTTTTGCAACGCTCACCAAGCATTGTCTGGGTCGTTACAGACATGGTCATACCTACTATGTTTTGTTTTTGTTAAATATTTGTTGTGTATTTTATCAATTTAACCCCTTAGTGAACGGCATATGGTGTTTTTACATCCTGCAGCTGCATGTATGAAGGGAGATTGTGAGGTGATCTCCCTCCATACATTGTGGCTGCTGACTGTTTCTTACAGCCGACACCCGGCAGCAACAGCTCTGGTAAGCCGTACAGCTCATCGGAGCTGTTAACCTTTTAAATGCCACTGTCAGTTCTGACAGCGGCATTTGAATCCCCCGAACGTCCCATACGGCCTCCCACGATGAGATTGCATGGAGCAATACAGGTGTCATGACAGCCGGGGCCTTCTGAAAGGTGTCATGCCTGTAGAATGGCTTGATAGAATGCCTGCCTGATTGCAGTATGATGTAATGCATCACGTCGTCAGAAAAAAAAAAGCCAGAAATGTGCTTTTTTGGTCACCCTGTCTCCAAGAAAAAATGCAATGAAAAGCGATCAAAGAGTTGTATGTATTCCAAAATGGTACCAACACAAACTACAGGACATCCAGCAAAAAATGATCCCTTACACAACTATGTCAACGAAATAATAAAAAAAGTTATTGCGCACAGAAAATGGCAGCAGAAAATAATTTAAAAAAATTAACTGTCATTGAAAAAAAAAATAAAAGTAGTACAGCAAAAGAAAACTGTAGTTATCGTACTGACCCATAGAATAAGGTTAGCAGGTCATTTGTGCGCCGTAGAAACAAGAGGCACCGAAAGATGGCAGAATTTCATTTTTTTCCCCCATTTCTCTCCATTTAGAATTTTTTCAAAGTTTCTCAGTATATTATAGGGCACACTAAATAATACGATTAAAAAATACAACTCGTTCCGCAAAAAACAACCCTCAGAAATCTATGTCGATGGATGGATAAATAAAGGAGTTACGATTTTTTAAAAGGAGGGAGGGGGGTGGTTGGGTGGAAAAAAAAAACTTTGGCACTAAGGGGTTAAAACGGGTCTTTGGGGGGGGGATATTTTTTAAACTGAATTTTTTTTCTTTTAAAATAAACGTTATTGAACTTTTTTCAGTGCGATATTTTTTTTTGTCCCTAAAGAAGACTTCAAGATGCAATTGTCAAATCACTAGGATAATACCTTGCATTACTTATATAGACACTGGACACTTTGTCAGGCGTCTAGCTGCCATGGAAACCCATTGGTACCTTGCAATCACACTGTGGGGTGTAGATGGGTGACAGGAGGAGCCCCCTTTCTGTGTCCTCTGCTTACATGCTGCAGTTGCTGTTGATTGTTTGTTATGTAAGGTGTTAAACTGCCAGGATCTGAGGTTTCTCCGCTCCTGACAGTTAGAGCAGGAGCCTGGCTCTCAGTAGTTACCAAGCCACCACTTTAAAAATATGTGCAGGTTTAAAGCCCATTAGCGATGTCAGTAAAAAGGCACATTGCGGTCTCTAACGGCTAGTTCACACGGGCGTCATGTTGATACAAAGTAGGCGCATCAAAAAAATCGCATGTATTGGAACCAATGGATTCCTTCAGACAAACAATTTTTTGACGTGCTTAAAAAATTGTGTGTCAAAAGATAGAACACGGGCGCATTATTTTGACACTGAAATTTCTTTTGCGTCAGAAGATAGGTCTATGAAATCCTATGGTGCTATGAGCAGTAGTAGATGTGAGCTACAGATTTTTGCCATTTCCTGGACTTGTTCCCTCCGGAGTGTTCAGGGGTTGTTTGTGGCAGGGTATGGATTATTTCTGTACTTTGTAGCAGGCGTGCACCGTGCTATCAACAACAGCATGTAAATTAACAGGTTTCTGGCACAGGGACCAGTCAGGAGGGAAGAGGTAAAAGTCCAGTTCCACCTCATTGCATTAAAACATAGATACAGATATACAGTAGCAAGAAAAAGTAAGTTAACCCTTTGTAATAACCTGGATTTCTGCATTTGAGCGTTAGTAAAATGTGGTCTGATTTGTTATATAAGTCACAGTTCCAGACAAGCACACACAATTATACCGTCCATGTTTTATTGAACACATTGAGTAAACATCCAGAGTGCAGGGAGAAAAAGTAAGTGAATCCTTGCAGGTAATAATCTGTAGATCCCATTTAGAAGCAGTGACTTCCACCAAGCATTTCCTGAATCTGGAAATGAGATTTGCACGTTGAGGAGGCATTTTGGACCATTCTTCTCTGTAAATGTGTTTCAGTTCATTAATATTTCTAGGATGCCTTGTGTGCACAGCCCTCTTTCAGGTCATGCCACATCATCTCCATAGGGTGAAGGTCAGGACTGTGACTTGACCATTCCAAATCAGAAATCCTCTTTATCAACCATTCTTTTCTTGATTTACTTCTGCCAGTCAGTATTTTGATGCATGACCCAACTTCTCGTCCGCTTGAGGTCATGGGCCGCTGCCCTTACATTCTCCTCTAAAATGTTTTACTCAACCTTAGAATTCATTGCTGCATGAATGATCACAAGATGTCCAGGTCCCGAGGCCACAGACCATGATGCCTTCTCCGCCAGGCTTCACAGTTGGCATGAGGTTCTGGTGTTGGTGTGCCAAGCTGTTTTTCCAAACATAGTGATGTATATCTGTACTAAAAAAGTTCCACTTTTGTCTCATCTGTCCATAGAACATTTCCCAGAAGCATTGTGTAACATGCAGGTTGTCTCGATCAAACTGGAGACAGACAGTGCTTGTTCTGCATAGCAGCGGCTTCCTTTATGGTGTCCTTCCATATACACTATTCTTGTTCAGCTTTTTACTAATGGGTGACCTATGAACAGAGAGTCTACAGAGTATTCTGTAGGCATGTTGCATTTCCCTTCAGCTGCTTTTTCTTTAAGGATTGAAGGTTGGGCTCATAAAATGAACTTAATAAGACGACTTCCTAGTGTGAGCAGCAACACACCTCGGAATTTTCTCTATTTGTAGATAATTGGATTGATGTACACAAAGAGTCTTTTAGCTTTTTTGGCGTTTTCCAGCTTTGTATGTATATAACATGTCTTCTGAAAGTTGTTTGCATTGGTTTCCACTAACCATTCTTTCTTGAGAAGAACTGATTTGTCAGTAACAATTCTCTATGGGCCTTTATTTAATCACCCATTATTTTCTATGTGAATATAAAAAAAAAACGGATTGCATATAGCATGTGACATTGATCCATTTTAATGCATGTTAGGGCTTATTCAGACGACCGTATATCAGACGCGTATTCACGCCGGCCGATATACGATGTCTCTCTCTGCAGGGGGAGGAGGCTGGAAGAGCCAGGAGCAGTGCACTGAGCTCCCGCCCCCTCTCCGCCAACTCTGCGCCCCATCTCCGCCCCTCTGCACTATTTGCAATGAGGGAAGGCGGGATGGGGTGGGGCTAATTCTGGAATTTAGCCCCGCCTGCCACCTCTCATTGCAAATAGTGCAGGGGGGCTGGAGCTCAGAGCACTGCTCCTGGCTCTTCCAGCCTCCTTCCCCTGCAGAGAGAGATGCCGTATATCGGCCGGCGTGAATACGTGGACGATATACGGCTGTCTGAATAAGCCCTTACCGTAGGGACCACATGGGAAAAAAAAGAACCAGGAAATGCAGTGAAAATTGGATGTAAAACATTGCAAGTTGCACATAAAAATCTCAAAACTCATTAAATGCATTAAAATCGCATCAAAAACGGCCAGCGTTTCACTGATCAAAACTGCACTTGCCCGTGTGAATACTTCCTGATTTAAACACCTATTGCCAATTACCTCTTGGAGAAGTCATTAACATGGAAGTTCACTTGCTTTTCGCGGCACTGTGGATGATTAGTCGGTCTGTTCAATAAGATATGAATGGTATAACTTTTTATATGTCGCTCGTTAGATTGTGTTTGTCTATATTGTGACTAATATAACAATCAGACCACATTTGTTACATAATCAATGCAGAATTCCTGGTAATCCCCAAGGACATTACAGCGGTTGTAATAATAATAAATAATAATAATCTTTATTTGTATAGCGCCAACTTATTCCGCAGCGCTTTCAGGCATGGATAAATGCAAAACAATACAACAATTACAATATGAGGTACATTGGGTTAAACACAAATGGGTTGGGGGTGGTACAGGAGGTGGGGAACACAGGCAATAGGAAATTTCCTGTACAGATCATTTATTAGAAAGCAAACAAGGAGGGGCAGGGGACTAGGTCAGGAGAGTTGGTATGCTTCCCTGAAGAGGTGCGTTTTTAAGGCACGTCTGAAATTTCGTGCAGCGGGAATTGTCCGGATGCCTTGGGGTAGAGCGTTCCATAGGATGGGTGCTGCTCTGGTGAAGTCCTGTATGCGAGCATGTGAGGTTCGTATTACAGGGGTGTTTAGTCAGTGTGTTAGCCGATCGGAGTGAGCGGGCTGGGTGGTGTACTGACAGTAGGGAGGCGATGTATGGTGGCGCAGCGCCATGCAGAGCTTTGTGAGTGAGGTAGAGGAGTTTAAATTTAGTTCTGCAGTGGATGGGCAGCCAATGCAGCGACTGGCATAATGCAGAGGCGTCTGAATAACGACTGGATAGAAAAATGAGTCTAGCGGTTGTGAGCAGATATGGCACTTTTTGTTTGCTCTCAATTCCCCAAGACTAATATTTCAGGGAAATAAAAGGGGCACGCACAAGACCTTACATGTCCTGCTTCACCTCACTACAGTCTGACAGATGACGTCTCTCTTCTATGTAGGTTCCGTTAAATGTCCTGCGAAGATGAACGCACCTTTCAAGCCAGGAGATAAATATCCTTTGGTTATATTCTCCCACGGCCTTGGAGCTTTCAGGTAATGACTATATTGTGCATCAGCGTGAATCTGTCATTGTACAAAACCCCAAAGCTGCTGGATTTGCAGTGAGATCTGATAACTCTGCAGACACATCACACTAAGCTGAACTCGCTCTTATTAAATGACGCGTGCTTAGTGACGTGGTTCATAATCTTGCTACCGATAAGATTAGAGTTAAACAGTCACCAACTTTCAAACCACTTTTACTTACATGATAACCAATGTGATAACTAACAAAATGCAATTTATTTACTTAAAAAGACATTTTCTGTGCTGAAAAATTTCTCTATAGCGCTGACCACTAGGGGTCTTCCTTCTACAAGCCGATTTTGTTAACTTTCGCTCATTCGAACAATAATCGTTCCGTCTAAACGCACCCTAACTTGCTATTCACTGCCTCCAGTCAAGTAAGCCTATCTCCATTACTAGAGTTGGCAGGACAGAGAACAGGAAGCGTTGTAGGGAGATGAGGAGGTCTATGAAAGCATAGAGGTGGGCAGAGGAAGGACAGAATCAAAGACTCATAGATGTGCTTAGAGCTAATGGTAAGTAATTTACTGCTAGCTATTCACATCTCCACTGCTCAGTCCTGCCGTACACTTTTACGTAATGATACTATGTCCATGTATTTTGTGTAAGACAGAGATCTGAATGTCCAGTTCTCTCTGTACAGTCTATAGTAGTGTTTCTCAACTCCAGTCCTCACGCCCCCCCAACAGGTCATGTATTAAGTATTTCCTTAGTATTGCACAGGTAATTATTGTCGGTGCCTCAGACATTGCCACAGGTGTTCTTACTATAGGATATCCTGAAAACATGACCAGTTGGAGGCGCTATAGACTGGAGTTGAGAAACACTGGTCTATAGGACACAGCATAGCAGTCAGTTTTCTCCATTTTGGAAAGAACTGAGAACTAGATATGCAGCCTGTAAAGGGAGGGGGGAAGTTCAGGATACAAGTCATAATGGCTAGAAGAATGTTACTCCTCGTCTTCACATGTGGCAACTTATTCTGAAGAGATAGTTGCACTTTAAATGGGATGTAGCATTAGAAAATTACCTATGCTTAACATAAAAACTTCATTTAAACAATATTTTTAAAGAATTTGTGATATTGTTTTTAATTTTCTTAAAAAATCGTAATATCCTGCAGTTTTCACACTGATCACTAAGCCAAATAATAATCTAAAACTTCCTGTTCTGTAGAGAAAACTTCTCAACGGTCATCTCATTACCATCATAGACAGGAGTACAGTGAAAGGTAACACCTATATATAGATGATATAGGATTCACCATTCATAATAGGTAAGGGTCACAGCCAACCTCCTCCTCTTTGCGCAGGTCACAGAGCATGCCCACAACACTTCCATGGAAGTCGAGTGAACAGAACAGAGTAGCAGCTGGGACCAGATGGCTACCATCTATCAGGGATTAGAAAATAGAATGTTTTATTTAGTTCTAATTAGTAAAAAAAACAACAACAAAGTGACCTAGTTCTTTAAGGTTATAGTAACATATGGTAGAAGGTAGTAAAGGAGTGTTCCCATCTTAAGCATTGATGTCTGATAGGTGCAGCCTGCCCTCCACATCTTCCAGACCGTTCCATAGAGAGAAGGCCATATCTGAGTGCTTCCCTGCCCATTGAAGTCTAGGACCTGTGTCACATTAATGCTTTTGCGCAGCATTTTCCACGCATGATGCACAGTGAATAGAACCCATTGATTTCAATGGGTTCGTTCTCAAGCACTTATTTTGTGTGTGCACTTCGTTTTCTCAAACAAATGCGTAGTATGCCCTACTTTCCTGCACATTTGTATAAGGAAGGGGCACATACTGCCCACTATTTTCTACGAGAGCCTTAAAATGAAAAAAAAAACCAAAACCAATTGCATTTCCATGCCATGCGAGTTGCATTAGAGTGTGATCCATCTTTAAAGCATTATTACTATGGGAACCACATGCTTTTGTTTTGTTTTTTTTCACGCTTGTGAAAAATGGATGTAAATGTGATGCGGATCGTGCGGTCTTTGTCCATACACGTACAATACGTTTTTGTGATAGTGCCATGACCTTGCAGGTAAAACTGTCTGTTTTTCACTGGCCTACATGAATACACCCTTATTCTGTGGAATGATAATCCCCTTTTAAAGGGATACATATGGTCAGGAACAATACTGAGGTAGACTCTGGGCTTTATAATGATAGTATATATTAAAGGGACTAACGGGTGCCGAGAACACATTCTGCACACTACTACGCCGCCATCTGAAAAGTTGACGCAAGGCACGATGAATTTTTTGTTTCATGCGGGCATCAGTTTACATCAGTTGTATCATGATCAGCTTTTATCTAGGGGCTTTGCTCTGTTACCTGCTTTATTGTGTTGCCTTTCTCCCTGCAGGACCTTGTATTCTGCCATCTGTATTGGGCTGGCCTCACAGGGGATTGTAGTTGCTGCAGTGGAACACAGGTAATTCTAGTATGGTACAGTGTGCAGGCTGCTATTTTTCATGGTCATATTTTGCATATACAAGGGTGGCAATTGGCGGGTAGATCTTTCCATGGCGTCAGCAACCCCTAGCCTCCATGTGCACTGCCCTATCATGTCTGTATAATTGAGTAGTGTGCATAACATTCTTCCAATATAAATCTTTAGCCACCACCCCATAACAGATCCAACTTGCTGCAGTATCTTTATAACAATACCAGCATGCACTAGTGCCCCCCACTACTGCGCGTGGCTTTTGCCTATTGACAGGGTTAAATCTGCATGCGGATCTGCAGCAAAAACCACAATAAAAGAGCTGCAGATAAAAGAGCTGCTGTGGTTTTACAGGCGCATTCTGTACAGAAACTTCCACTGTGGAATCCGCGATGTGAACATACTCTTATACTCATATCGCAATCCCAGTCTCCTCACTTGTTCTCTTTCAATGTTGGAACCAACGACGGAGTAAGAGGTCTCCAGGCTGCTCTCCGCCGCACGCCACACCACCTGCGCTAGCGACTCTCTCACCTCCTCCGGTCCCTCTCCCTGACTGTCATCATCACATCACCACCATCTGCAACCTCTCCCTAACCTCTTGCACCTTCCCCTTCTCATTTAAACACGCCATTATATCCCTGCTACTAAAAAACCCAACCCTCGACCCATCTCAAACCTCCCCTTCATCTCCAAGTTACTAGAACGCCTCGTCTACTTCCGCCTCACACGCTTTCTCTCTGACAATTCTCTCCTTGCCCCCTCCAGTCTGTTGTCCACCCTCTACACTCGACAGAACCCGAGTATCAAATGACCTGATGATGGCAAAGTCTAGAGGCGACTACTCCCTACTAATCCTCCTTGACCTCTCCGCTGCGTTTTACACTGTCGACCATGACCATCTACTTGCTATGCTCTGCTCTATCAGCCTAAAGCACACTGCTCTCTCCTGGTTCTCCTCCTACCTCTGACTATTCTTTCAGCATCTCCTTTGCTGGCTCTATCTCCTCTCCACTTCTTCTCGCTGTTGGGTTACTCCCAGGGCTCGGTCCTTGGTCCCCTTCTCTTCTCTGTCTACACAGCCCCAATTGGACAAACCATCCACAAATTCGGCCTCCAATACCATCTCTACGCTGACGACACCAAACTATACACCTCCTCTTGTAAGATCTCTGAACCATTCCTCCAAAATATCACTGACTGTTTGTCCGCTGTCTCGAATACTAGGTCCTCCCTTTTTCTCAAACTTAATCTCTCTGAAACTGACCTTCTCGTCTTTCCGCCTTCCAACTGACCTCCCCTTAACATCTCCATTTCAGTGTCTGGCACCATCATAACCCCCAGACAGCACACCTGCTGCCTCGGGGTCACACTGGACTCTGACCTCTACTTTACCCCCCCACATCCAATCTCTGGCCCTAACATGCCATCTGCACCTCAGAAATATTGCTAAATCCGTCCGTTCCTCACCACGGACACCCTAAAGATACTCGTTGTTGTCCTCATCCATTCCTGACTCGACTACTGCAACTCGTTACTCGTTGGCCTCCCTGCACAAGGCTCTCCGCTCTCCAATCCATCCTAAATACAGCAGCTAGGCTCGTTTTTTTATCCAGCCGTTACTCAGATGCCTCTGCACTATGCCAGTTACTGCACTGGCTGCCCATCCACTGCAGAACTAAATTTAAACTCATCACCCTCACCCACAATGCTCTCCATGGCGCCGCGCCACCATACATCACCTCCCTCCTGTCCGTACATCACCCAGCCAGCACACTCCGATCCGCTGCCACACTCAGACTAAACATCCCTCTCATACAAACCTCACATGCTCGCCTACAGGACTTCACCAGAGCAGCATCCATCCTCTGGAACGCTCTACCCCAAGGCAACCGGACAATTCCCCATGCACCGAAGTTCAAACGTACCTTAAAAACGCACCTCTTCAGGGAGGCATAGCAAATCTCCTGACCTAGTCCCCCGCCCCTCCCTATGGCTCCCCACACCATCCTCCCTGCTTACCTTTAATAACTGATTTCCACATGTAACTCCTGTTCTGCCTGTGATCCCCCAATGCCTTATCTCTCCCCCCTCTTGTACCTTCTCTATCACCCCCACCCTTTTTCTTTCAAACTGATTCTATACCACCTGTAATTATTGTATTGTCTGTGTTGTGTCATGCTTGAAAGCGCTGCGGAATAAGTTGGCGCTATACAAATAAAGATTATTTTTACTTGGCATGCTAGTTCATCCTGACTAAAAGTACTTTGATTTGTGGGTTTCTACTATTTCGGACATGTTTATCTCTCACAGGTGCAAACATCTGGGAAAAGCATAAGCAGCGGAAAGAGTTGGGCTACTTTCACACATAGTTAAAGGGTGTCCGGGTGTTATACAATGTTTAAAAAATAAATCCAATTCTGGTAAAATGGCAAAGTCAGCAGTACTTACCCCTGGAGATCCACCCCTGCAGACCTCCCAGTGCCCAGTGTTTGTTTTGAAACAGCTACCACGAAACCGATGCAACAATCAGGGCTGCAGTGCTCACGTGCCATTTTCCCGGAATCACCGCTACGATGCTGTGAGCCGTGATACTAGAAAAACCCCTGACTGCTGCGGCCTCTGTTTAGCTGCAGTCTTTTGGTCATATTTCCTCATATATCAGCTGATTTAACACTTAGATCGGGACCTACTTATACCTACCAAAACCAAAAGAAGAAATATCACGGGTGTGACTATACATGTACTGTATTACAGTATGTCTATGGTTAGATTTAGAAAAGCCTGCTAAATGTTTCTTGCTTAGTGAAGAATCTTCTTAAAGCTCTGTATAAGACCTCTTTTACCTCTGTGTCGGGCAGGGATGAATCTGCATCGGCAACCTTTTACTTACGGGAACGCTCCTCCGCTGACAGCTGTGAGAATGACGTGGACTGTGAAGCTTTGGAGGAGGTCTGGCTGTACAACAAGTCTCCGAAACCAGGAGCAGATGAGTTTCCTCTGCGATTTGAACAGGTACTGAAGCATAACCATCGCTCAAGTTATCTCTTGTATGATTACATGTAATGTTTTCTTCTTTTTTTTTTTTTTGCAGTTTTTTTTGTATCGTATATACTCGGGTATAAGCCGAAGCACCTAATTTTACCACAAAAAACTGGAAAATTAGGTGCCTCAAGTATAGGGCCTAGCTAGACTAGATAAAAAAAACCCGCAATACTCACCTCCTAGCCGGCGTCTTGTGTCCCCGGCGGTGTGTCAAGCTGCTCTGTAATTCTCCCCGCTGTCATCTCTGTGATTGGATCGAGCGCCAGCCAATCACAGTCATTCAGCGATGTCATTCACTGAATGTCTGTAAATTGTCGAAGGCTGGCTGTCATTGGCTGGTGCTCAATCCAATCACAGCACTTACTAGCTGACAGCGGGGAATTCAAAGCCAAGCAGAGAGATGACAGTGGGGAGAATTACAGAGCAGCTTGCTGCACCGCCGGGGACACAGACGCCGGCTGAGAGTATTGCTTTTTTTTTTTACCTTGTCCCTCACTGGAGTATAAGCCAAGGGTCTTTTTCAGCATAAAAAATGTGCTGAAAAAGTTGGCTTATACTCAAGTATATACGGTAACTGTTTATCAAAAATGTATATCAAATTTGGCTCTGATTATGATTAAAACTGTAAAAAAAAAAATTGTCACTGTTGAATTCCCACAATGCATTGCTCTCTAGTAAAAAGTAAGCAGCAGATTACAGAATATAGATGATTAGAGAACAAAACACAGATACTGTTGACTTGTTCTCTACACAACCTTGAATATGTTTTACCACTGATGATGGTTTGTGTGGCAAATACTATAGTAAGACCCACGGTGAGGAAAGCATGAGGTCTGGCCTCTCTTACGTGTACAAATATTTGGGTGGGAACCTCTGTATTTTCTGTCCCTTTGCATTAACTTCACTGTGTAGACTTGAATTACTAACGCTGCTTTTTCTACCTGTAGGTCCAGAAGAGAGCTGATGAATGCTTACAAGCCTTAGACCTGATGCTGGACATCAATGCTGGGAAACCAGTTACGAACGCATTGTCATCCAACTTTGACTGGTCGTTATTAAAGGTTTGTAAAGGAAAAGAGCGCAGTGTAATTCTTGGGGGTGGCAGCCATTTTTTATTTTGTGGACTTAATACACAAACACCAGAAAGTCCACACTGTCAGTATAAAGACATGCTTATTATGCGGCACGATTTACTGCAGCTTTACCTCTGCGGATTGTGGATATCTGTATTCTGTTTCAAGTAGCATTGAAGTCTATGAAGAAATTGTGGATGTGTAAAGTATTTCTGCCGCGTGCGTATTACTCCGTGCATGAATCGCATATTTTTTCCCCCAAAGTCTTACATGGTGCAAATATTTGCAAAGAAAATATGCAGATGTGATACAATATGTGAATTTAATCTTTAAAGGGATTTTCTGATGTCAAGTAGATTGCGGCCAGATCTCAAAACGTCTGTTCTGCGGATGCCTGGTATGATAGTGCAGCTCCTATTCACTTCAGTAGGAGAAGGGAGAAATACCCTATCGGGCCACTACAGGACAGACGGCATAAAGAGTCTTTGGGTTGTGCCACTGCGCCTTCACATCAATTAAATACTTGGATGTTACCCACATGTATACATTACATTTCCTGCTCATGGTATCTGAGATGGGGAAGTAACTAAATATTTCATAATCTGAGTGTTTATGGGGCTGTGCAAGAGTTGTAAAACAGTTGCATTCTAGTATTACAGTTCAGCTCCATTAAAGTGAATAGGAACTTGGTGTGTAATACCAAGTCAGACCACTAGACTAGGATTATAGCTGCCTGCTTCTGGCACAAATCTACTGCAGTCAGTAGTGCAACAGCCTCAGCTAATCAGTGGGGGTCCTGCTTGGCGGATGCCAGACGATGGGCCTATCCTTATGATAGGCCATCAATATTTTAGAGCTCGACAACCCCTTCTATGCCGGTGGAAGGATGCTTAATTTCTGTTTACTTTGTGATACTCTTCCCTTTTTGGCTTTTTAATTAATTTTTTAATGTAAATGTAATCTATTGTGGAGGTGATATTGTTATGGACTAACCAGAAAAAATATTTGCAAGATTTCAGAGTATAGAAGCCCCTTTCATCAGTTAACAAACGAACGACTGAGAGAAAAACGCAGCATTTAAAGAGGTCACCCCAAGGCGTTATCGGTCATAAAGGGACAATTTCTGTTATGCAGGAAAATATTTTGGGTTCTTGCACCACGATTTAATGTGTGGCTTTACAGGCAACAGCACTTCTGAAGTTGTCATATACTATAGTATAGTCTCCTACCAATTTTCTATTGTATATTTTTTATTTTAATTTAAGGATTCTATTGATGATCAAAAAGCGGCAGTGGCAGGACATTCATTTGGTGCAGCGACAGCAATCAAAGCTCTCGGAAGGGATTCACGGTTTAGGTAAGAATCCGTATAACAATGAGGAAGATTTACATCATAATGAAACTGAAATACTGAAAAGTAAATTCAACATACACAAAAAATTTGTATCCTTGTACATAGGGGGCAGTATTATAGTAGTTATATTCTTGTACATAGGAGGCAGTATTATAGTAGTTATATTCTTGTACATAGGGAGCAGTATTATAGTAGTTATATTCTTGTATATAGGAGGCAGTATTATAGTAGTTATATTCTTGTACATAGGGGCAGTATTATCGCAGTTATATTTTTGTACATAGGGGGCAGTATTATAGTAGTTATATTCTTGTACATAGGGGGCAGTATTATAGTAGTTATATTCTTGTACATAGGGGGCAGTATTATATTAGTTATATTCTTGTACATAGGAGGCAGTATTACAGTGTTATATTCTTGTACATAGGGGGCAGTATTATAGTAGTTATATTCTTGTACATAGGGAGCAGTATTATAGTAGTTATATTCTTGTACATAGGGGCAGTATTACAGCAGTTATATTCTTGTACATAGGAGCAGTATTATAGTAGTTATATTCTTGTATATAGGGGGCAGTATTATAGTAGTTATATTATTGTACATAGGGGGCAGTATTATAGTAGTTATATTCTTGTACATAGGGAGCAGTATTATAGTAGTTATATTCTTGTACATAGGGAGCAGTATTATAGTAGTTATATTCTTGTACATAGGGAGCAGTATTATAGTAGTTATATTCTTGTACATAGGGGGCAGTATTATAGCAGTTATATTCTTGTACATAGGAGCAGTATTATAGTAGTTATATTCTTGTATATAGGGGGCAGTATTATAGTAGTTATATTCTTGTACATACGGGGCAGTATTATAGTAGTTATATTCTGGTACATAGGGGGAGTATTATAGTAGTTATATTCTTATACATAGTGGGCAGTATTATAGTAGTTATATTCTTGTACATAGGAGGCAGTATTATAGTAGTTATATTCTTGTACATAGGGAGCAGTATTATAGTAGTTATATTCTTGTACATAGGGAGCAGTATTATAGTAGTTATATTCTTGTACATAGGGAGCAGTATTATAGTAGTTATATTCTTGTACATAGGGGGCAGTATTATAGCAGTTATATTCTTGTACATAGGAGCAGTATTATAGTAGTTATATTCTTGTATATAGGGGGCAGTATTATAGTAGTTATATTCTTGTTCATACGGGGCAGTATTATAGTAGTTATATTCTGGTACATAGGGGGAGTATTATAGTAGTTATATTCTTATACATAGTGGGCAGTATTATAGTAGTTATATTCTTGTACATAGGAGGCAGTATTATAGTAGTTATATTCTTGTACATAGGGGCAGTATTATAGTAGTTATATTCTTGTACATAGGGGCAGTATTATAGTAGTTATATTCTTGTATATAGGGGGCAGTATTATAGTAGTTATATTCTTGTACATAGGGGGCAGTATTATAGTAGTTATATTCTTGTACATAGGGGGCAGTATTATAGTAGTTATATTCTGGTACATAGGGGGAGTATTATAGTAGTTATATTCTTATACATAGTGGGCAGTATTATAGTAGTTATATTCTTGTACATAGAAGGCAGTATTATAGTAGTTATATTCTTGTACATAGGGGCAGTATTATAGTAGTTATATTGTTGTACATATGGAGCAGTATTATAGTAGTTATATTCTTGTACATAGGGGGGAGTATTATAGTAGCTATATTCTTGTACATACGAGGCAGTATTATAGTAGCTATATTCTTGTACATACGAGGCAGTATTATAGTAGCTATATTTTTGTACATACGAGGCAGTATTATAGTAGTTATATTCTTGTACATAGGGAGCAGTATTATAGTAGTTATATTTTTGTACATAGGGGGCAGTATTATAGTAGTTATATTCTTGTACATAGTAGGCAGTATTATAGTAGTTATATTCTTATACATAGGGGCAGTATTATAGTAGCTATATTCTTGTACATAGGGGCAGTATTACAGTGTTATATTCTTGTACATAGGGGGCAGTATTATAGTAGTTATATTCTTGTACATAGGGGCAGTATTACAGTGTTATATTCTTGTACATAGGGGGGAGTATTATAGTAGTTATATTCTTGTACATAGGAGGCAGTATTATAGTAGTTATATTCTTGTACATAGGGGGCCGTATTATAGTAGTATTATTCTTGTACATAGGGGGCAGTATTATAGTAGTATTATTCTTGTACATAGGGGGCAGTATTAAAGTAGTTATATTCTTGTACATAGGAGGCAGTATTATAGTAGTTATATCCTTGTACATGGGAGGCAGTATTATAGTAGTTATATTCTTGTTCATAGGGGGCAGTATTATAGTAGTTATATTCTTGTACATAGGGGGCAGTATTATAGTAGTTATATTCTTGTACATAGGGGGCAGTATTATAGTAGTTATATCCTTGTACATGGGAGGCAGTATTGTTCATAGGGGGCAGTATTATAGTAGTTATATTCTTGTACATAGGAGGCAGTATTATAGTGGTTATATTCTTGTACATAGGAGCAGCATTACAGTGTTATATTCTTGTACGCGGGGCAGTATTATAGTAGTTATATTCTTGTACACGGGGCAGTATTATAGTAGTTATATTCTTGTACATAGGAGGCAGTATTATAGTGGTTATATTCTTGTACATAGGAGCAGCATTACAGTGTTATATTCTTGTACACGGGGCAGTATTATAGTAGTTATATTCTTGTACATAGGGGGCAGTATTATAGTAGTTATATTCTTGTACATAGGGAGCAGTATTATAGTAGTTATATTCTTGTACATAGGGAGCAGTATTATAGTAGTTATATTCTTGTACATAGGGGGCAGTATTATAGCAGTTATATTCTTGTACATAGGAGCAGTATTATAGTAGTTATATTCTTGTATACAGGGGGCAGTATTATAGTAGTTATATTCTTGTACATAGGGGGCAGTATTATAGTAGTTATATTCTGGTACATAGGGGGAGTATTATAGTAGTTATATTCTTATACATAGTGGGCAGTATTATAGTAGTTATATTCTTGTACATAGGAGGCAGTATTATAGTAGTTATATTCTCGTACATAGGGGCAGTATTATAGTAGTTATATTCTTGTACATAGGGGCAGTATTATAGTAGTTATATTCTTGTATATAGGGGGCAGTATTATAGTAGTTATATTCTTGTACATAGGGGGCAGTATTATAGTAGTTATATTCTTGTACATAGGGAGCAGTATTATAGTAGTTATATTCTTGTACATAGGGAGCAGTATTATAGTAGTTATATTCTTGTACATAGGGGCAGTATTACAGCAGTTATATTCTTGTACATAGGAGCAGTATTATAGTAGTTATATTCTTGTATATAGGGGGCAGTATTATAGTAGTTATATTATTGTACATAGGGGGCAGTATTATAGTAGTTATATTCTTGTACATAGGGAGCAGTATTATAGTAGTTATATTCTTGTACATAGGGAGCAGTATTATAGTAGTTATATTCTTGTACATAGGGAGCAGTATTATAGTAGTTATATTCTTGTACATAGGGGGCAGTATTATAGCAGTTATATTCTTGTACATAGGAGCAGTATTATAGTAGTTATATTCTTGTATATAGGGGGCAGTATTATAGTAGTTATATTCTTGTACATACGGGGCAGTATTATAGTAGTTATATTCTGGTACATAGGGGGAGTATTATAGTAGTTATATTCTTATACATAGTGGGCAGTATTATAGTAGTTATATTCTTGTACATAGGAGGCAGTATTATAGTAGTTATATTCTTGTACATAGGGGCAGTATTATAGTAGTTATATTCTTGTACATAGGGGCAGTATTATAGTAGTTATATTCTTGTATATAGGGGGCAGTATTATAGTAGTTATATTCTTGTACATAGGGGGCAGTATTATAGTAGTTATATTCTTGTACATAGGGGGCAGTATTATAGTAGTTATACTCTGGTACATAGGGGGAGTATTATAGTAGTTATATTCTTATACATAGTGGGCAGTATTATAGTAGTTATATTCTTGTACATAGAAGGCAGTATTATAGTAGTTATATTCTTGTACATAGGGGCAGTATTATAGTAGTTATATTGTTGTACATATGGAGCAGTATTATAGTAGTTATATTCTTGTACATAGGGGGGAGTATTATAGTAGCTATATTCTTGTACATACGAGGCAGTATTATAGTAGCTATATTCTTGTACATACGAGGCAGTATTATAGTAGCTATATTTTTGTACATACGAGGCAGTATTATAGTAGTTATATTCTTGTACATAGGGAGCAGTATTATAGTAGTTATATTTTTGTACATAGGGGGCAGTATTATAGTAGTTATATTCTTGTACATAGTAGGCAGTATTATAGTAGTTATATTCTTATACATAGGGGCAGTATTATAGTAGCTATATTCTTGTACATAGGGGCAGTATTACAGTGTTATATTCTTGTACATAGGGGGCAGTATTATAGTAGTTATATTCTTGTACATAGGGGCAGTATTACAGTGTTATATTCTTGTACATAGGGGGGAGTATTATAGTAGTTATATTCTTGTACATAGGAGGCAGTATTATAGTAGTTATATTCTTGTACATAGGAGGCAGTATTATAGTAGTTATATTCTTGTACATAGGGAGCAGTATTATAGTAGTTATATTCTTGTACATAGGGAGCAGTATTATAGTAGTTATATTCTTGTACATAGGGAGCAGTATTATAGTAGTTATATTCTTGTACATAGGGGGCAGTATTATAGCAGTTATATTCTTGTACATAGGAGCAGTATTATAGTAGTTATATTCTTGTATATAGGGGGCAGTATTATAGTAGTTATATTCTTGTACATACGGGGCAGTATTATAGTAGTTATATTCTGGTACATAGGGGGAGTATTATAGTAGTTATATTCTTATACATAGTGGGCAGTATTATAGTAGTTATATTCTTGTACATAGGAGGCAGTATTATAGTAGTTATATTCTTGTACATAGGGGCAGTATTATAGTAGTTATATTCTTGTACATAGGGGCAGTATTATAGTAGTTATATTCTTGTATATAGGGGGCAGTATTATAGTAGTTATATTCTTGTACATAGGGGGCAGTATTATAGTAGTTATATTCTGGTACATAGGGGGAGTATTATAGTAGTTATATTCTTATACATAGTGGGCAGTATTATAGTAGTTATATTCTTGTACATAGAAGGCAGTATTATAGTAGTTATATTCTTGTACATAGGGGCAGTATTATAGTAGTTATATTGTTGTACATATGGAGCAGTATTATAGTAGTTATATTCTTGTACATAGGGGAGAGTATTATAGTAGCTATATTCTTGTACATACGAGGCAGTATTATAGTAGCTATATTCTTGTACATACGAGGCAGTATTATAGTAGCTATATTTTTGTACATACGAGGCAGTATTATAGTAGTTATATTCTTGTACATAGGGAGCAGTATTATAGTAGTTATATTTTTGTACATAGGGGGCAGTATTATAGTAGTTATATTCTTGTACATAGTAGGCAGTATTATAGTAGTTATATTCTTATACATAGGGGCAGTATTATAGTAGCTATATTCTTGTACATAGGGGCAGTCTTACAGTGTTATATTCTTGTACATAGGGGGCAGTATTATAGTAGTTATATTCTTGTACATAGGGGCAGTATTACAGTGTTATATTCTTGTACATAGGGGGGAGTATTATAGTAGTTATATTCTTGTACATAGGAGGCAGTATTATAGTAGTTATATTCTTGTACATAGGGGGCCGTATTATAGTAGTATTATTCTTGTACATAGGGGGCAGTATTATAGTAGTATTATTCTTGTACATAGGGGGCAGTATTAAAGTAGTTATATTCTTGTACATAGGAGGCAGTATTATAGTAGTTATATCCTTGTACATGGGAGGCAGTATTATAGTAGTTATATTCTTGTTCATAGGGGGCAGTATTATAGTAGTTATATTCTTGTACATAGGGGGCAGTATTATAGTAGTTATATCCTTGTACATGGGAGGCAGTATTGTTCATAGGGGGCAGTATTATAGTAGTTATATTCTTGTACATAGGAGGCAGTATTATAGTGGTTATATTCTTGTACATAGGAGCAGCATTACAGTGTTATATTCTTGTACGCGGGGCAGTATTATAGTAGTTATATTCTTGTACACGGGGCAGTATTATAGTAGTTATATTCTTGTACATAGGAGGCAGTATTATAGTGGTTATATTCTTGTACATAGGAGCAGCATTACAGTGTTATATTCTTGTACACGGGGCAGTATTATAGTAGTTATATTCTTGTACATAGGGGGCAGTATTATAGTAGTTATATTCTTGTACATAGGGAGCAGTATTATAGTAGTTATATTCTTGTACATAGGGAGCAGTATTATAGTAGTTATATTCTTGTACATAGGGGGCAGTATTATAGCAGTTATATTCTTGTACATAGGAGCAGTATTATAGTAGTTATATTCTTGTATACAGGGGGCAGTATTATAGTAGTTATATTCTTGTACATAGGGGGCAGTATTATAGTAGTTATATTCTGGTACATAGGGGGAGTATTATAGTAGTTATATTCTTATACATAGTGGGCAGTATTATAGTAGTTATATTCTTGTACATAGGAGGCAGTATTATAGTAGTTATATTCTTGTACATAGGGGCAGTATTATAGTAGTTATATTCTTGTACATAGGGGCAGTATTATAGTAGTTATATTCTTGTATATAGGGGGCAGTATTATAGTAGTTATATTCTTGTACATAGGGGGCAGTATTATAGTAGTTATATTCTGGTACATAGGGGGAGTATTATAGTAGTTATATTCTTATACATAGTGGGCAGTATTATAGTAGTTATATTCTTGTACATAGGAGGCAGTAATATAGTAGTTATATTCTTGTACATAGGGGCAGTATTATAGTAGTTATATTGTTGTACATATGGAGCAGTATTATAGTAGTTATAGTCTTGTACATAGGGGGGAGTATTATAGTAGTTATATCCTTGTACATGGGAGGCAGTATTATAGTAGTTATATTCTTGTACATAGGAGGCAGTATTATAGTAGTTATATCCTTGTACATGGGAGGCAGTATTATAGTAGTTATATTCTTGTTCATAGGGGGCAGTATTACAGTAGTTATATTCTTGTACATAGGGGGCAGTATTATAGTAGTTATATTCTTGTACATAGGGGGCAGTATTATAGTTGTTATATCCTTGTACATGGGAGGCAGTATTGTTCATAGGGAGCAGTATTATAGTAGTTATAGTCTTGTACATAGGGGGGAGTATTATAGTAGTTATATCCTTGTACATGGGAGGCAGTATTATAGTAGTTATATTCTTGTACATAGGAGGCAGTATTATAGTAGTTATATCCTTGTACATGGGAGGCAGTATTATAGTAGTTATATTCTTGTACATAGGGGGCAGTATTATAGTAGTTATATTCTGGTACATAGGGGGAGTATTATAGTAGTTATATTCTTATACATAGTGGGCAGTATTATAGTAGTTATATTCTTGTACATAGGAGGCAGTAATATAGTAGTTATATTCTTGTACATAGGGGCAGTATTATAGTAGTTATATTGTTGTACATATGGAGCAGTATTATAGTAGTTATAGTCTTGTACATAGGGGGGAGTATTATAGTAGTTATATCCTTGTACATGGGAGGCAGTATTATAGTAGTTATATTCTTGTACATAGGAGGCAGTATTATAGTAGTTATATCCTTGTACATGGGAGGCAGTATTATAGTAGTTATATTCTTGTTCATAGGGGGCAGTATTACAGTAGTTATATTCTTGTACATAGGGGGCAGTATTATAGTAGTTATATTCTTGTACATAGGGGGCAGTATTATAGTTGTTATATCCTTGTACATGGGAGGCAGTATTGTTCATAGGGAGCAGTATTATAGTAGTTATAGTCTTGTACATAGGGGGGAGTATTATAGTAGTTATATCCTTGTACATGGGAGGCAGTATTATAGTAGTTATATTCTTGTACATAGGAGGCAGTATTATAGTAGTTATATCCTTGTACATGGGAGGCAGTATTATAGTAGTTATATTCTTGTTCATAGGGGGCAGTATTACAGTAGTTATATTCTTGTACATAGGGGGCAGTATTATAGTAGTTATATTCTTGTACATAGGGGGCAGTATTATAGTTGTTATATCCTTGTACATGGGAGGCAGTATTGTTCATAGGGGGCAGTATTATAGTAGTTATATTCTTGTACATAGGAGGCAGTATTATAGTGGTTATATTCTTGTACATAGGAGCAGCATTACAGTGTTATATTCTTGTACGCGGGGCAGTATTATAGTAGTTATATTCTTGTACACGGGGCAGTATTATAGTAGTTATATTCTTGTACATAGGAGGCAGTATTATAGTGGTTATATTCTTGTACATAGGAGCAGCATTACAGTGTTATATTCTTGTACACGGGGCAGTATTATAGTAGTTATATTCTTGTACACGGGGCAGTATTATAGTAGTTATATTCTTGTACACGGGGCAGTATTATAGTAGTTATATTCTTGTACACGGGGCAGTATTATAGTAGTTATATTCTTGTACACGGGGCAGTATTATAGTAGTTATATTCTTGTTCATAGGGGGCAGTATTATAGTAGCTATATTCTTGTACATACGAGGCAGTATTATAGTAGTTATATTCTTGTATATGTGGGACAGTATTATACTAGTTATATTCTTGTACATAAGGGGCAGTATTATAGTAGTTCTATTCTTGTCCATAGGAGAGGATAGACGTGTGCTTGTGAGCTCCCAGTAGGGAGGAGGCATGGCCTCTGACCCAGGAGGAAGTGAGTGCAGCTGGGCTGACGATCCTGGGAGAGCCCAGAGCCTGGAGTGTGGCTTGCAGCATGGAGATCAAGAAAGTGGTAACCAGGAAATGGTGGCTGGTGAGATTACTGAATCATGTAAAGCATTTGGATTGAGTATGAAAGTGACTAAGAAAAGTTTATTTAAACTGGAAAGACAAATTTTGAAGTTAAGAGAAGAGATTAAGATAGAGACGGATGCAAAGACAAAGCTGATGAAGTGTGAGTGCCTGGATAATTGCACACGTGAGCTCGCTATATTAAAGGAGCGACTAGACAAAGAAGCAAATGCAATACCTAAAGTAGAAAACTGGGCAATGGAGAAAAAGAGGGAGGCCAGAGTGCAAAATATGAAGAGGGAGGCCAGAGTGCAAAATATGAAGATTAAAGAAGTCATTGAGAAAAAAGGTACTGATTATAATGTTGTGTATGGTATGGTGGAGCAGGGAACCCCTCTGAGATGTGCGGGTGCAGCGCCTGGAGGGTCACTGAGTATGGGAGCTGAGCTATCAGACTCTGAAAATGCTGCTAATACTGAGGAGCAAAATGTGACAGCCAATAAGGGGTTAATTGCAAAGGACTCTGTTTGCAGTGCTGATGAAATGAATGCAAGTAGTAAACTGGTGTATGCTTCAGGTACTGACATTGTAAATGAAACACCGTGCAGTATAATGAGTGAAGAGACAACTGCATTGTCCGGAGTAGATATGGTGGAGATTTGTGAAGGTTCTCAGCCATCCGCAGAGGTGTGTGTACAGCAATATGCAGGACAGTCTCATACCACCGCAGGTGTGTCTGCAGGACAGTCTCATACCACCGCAGGTGTGTCTGCAGGACAGTCTCATACCACCGCAGGTGTGTCTGCAGGACAGTCTCATACCACCGCAGGTGTGTCTGCAGGACAGTGTGAAACCACCGCAGGTGTGTCTGCAGATCAATCAGGAGTCAGTAAGCCTGCTGATGAGGAAAGGTCAGGCACTCATCCCTTTGCTGACCGTCCACAATTCAACAGACTATTCTCCAATGTCACAAAGCCAGCTCCCCCTCCACCACAGAGGAGAAACGCTGTCAGGATTAAGTACACAGGGCCAGAAGAGAACATTCCCTCCAGACTGTACATTGGGAAGAGTCTCCTAAAAGACTTTATGAAGTTTAAAGCCTCTGAGGTGTACGCTCTGATCCATATCCCTTCCAGCAGGATCTACGACATCAGCTTTAAGCTGCAATATGACTTGGATGCATTTTGGAGTATATATAATGACACAAGGGGACAGTCAATCTGGGAGTATCTGCAGGTGATCCAGCTGTCCAAGCCTCAGGTGGTGAGGGCCACTATATTGTTCCAGTCTGAGGTGGTGGCGCTGGCAGATCTGGAGCACTGGCTGAGTAGGCAATGTATGATCATGAACTATCCAGAAAAAATCTATGATGAGGAGGGAATCTGGAATGGTGGATACACTGTAAAGATCCAATTAGAGCGAGCCAATGGTGTGACCAGACATCTACCGCACTCCTTCTATCTAGGCTCAGAGAGAGGAATATGCTATTACCCTGGTCAGCCTCGTCTATGTCATAGGTGTGGGGGCAGACACCTCGCTTTCAACTGCTCTCGAGTCAAGTGTTCATTATGTGGAGAGTTTGGACATTCAAAAAGCGATTGTAGAGGACCCGTCATCTGTAACCTGTGTTTAGGAGCAGGTCATACATTCCGGGAGTGTCCACATGCAGAGCATAATAAAGGAGGTGATGATATCGGCATAGAGCCCATGGAGGAAGGTAAAGAGGATGTCGCCGCAAGAGCAGATACAGCCCCAGAATCCAACAGTCCTAATACTAATGTAGTGCAAAGTACCAGTGACCCTGCTTTAGAGACTGATAACTCACCCGCTGCACTACAAGTACCAGCAGAGGGAGAGATGGATGGTCCTCCCACTACAGTACAAGTACCAGCCACCGAGAATGCATCTGATGGAAAAGGAAAAATCCTTGCTGTAAGAAGTGAAATATCCCCTGTTGTACTACAAGCACCAGCTATTGAAGAGAAACCTCATGAAAAGAAGAAAATATCCAGTAAACCTGTTGCTAAATCACCTGAACAGCAGCCATGTAAGGCTACAGAACCCCCTGACCGAGCCGCAAGGCCCAGACGCCCCTCTGTGGATCAAGAGGGGTTCCAGGCGGTGAAAAGAAAGAATAAAACTGCTGCGGCGATTTTTCGAGCAGAATTTGCAAAGAAAATCCCGTATCAGCCGGTGCCGGCCATAACTTCCGGACAGTATGGAGTGCTGGGAGAAGAATCAGAGGAGAAGTCAGAGAAAGAATGTGTCTCTTTACATAACTCTGATGATGATCTTCAGGAAGAGGAACCTCAACCATCAGTGTCCACCAAAAGATGGGGCTCTGCAGGTGACAGCAGCGGACGGAGGAGGAAAAGCAAGAAAGACCAGTGACTTAAATGAGTTTTGAGAGTCTGCTCTATAAATGGGAACAGTGTAAAGACTAAGAGCAGAAACAATGTACATAGTATAAACTGGAGGAGAATCCGGGTACCAACTTCTGTGCGGTTGGTCTGAAGTTTATTTCGTTCTGCTTTTCTGTTCTGATGTTCTGTTTTCGTTGTTGACTCTTATGTGTTTATAGTTAGTATATTGTAATAATTTTGTTGCAAGTTTTAAATAAAAAGATCATTATAGTAGTTATATTCTTGTACATAGGGGCAGTATTATAGTAGTTATATTCTTGTACATAGGGGGCAGTATTATAGTAGTTATATTCTTGTACATAGGGGGCAGTATTATAGTAGTTATATTCTTGTACATAGGGGCAGTATTATAGTAGTTATATTCTTGAACATAGGAGGCAGTATTATAGTAGTTATATTCTTGTATATAGGAGGCATATTCTTGTACATAGGGGGCAGTATTCTAGTAGTTATATTCTTGTACATAGGGGACAGTATTATAGTAGTTATATTCTTGTACATAGGGGGCAGTATTATAGTAGTTATATTCTTGTACATAGGGGGCAGTATTCTAGTAGTTATATTCTTGTACATAGGGGGCAGTATTCTAGTAGTTATATTCTTGTACATAGGGGGCAGTATTCTAGTAGTTATATTCTTGTACATAGGGGGCAGTATTCTAGTAGTTATATTCTTGTACATAGGGGGCAGTATTATAGTAGTTATATACCTGTATATGTGGGACAGTATTATAGTAGTTATGTTCTTGTACATAGGGGGCAGTATTATAGTAGTTATATTCTTGTACATAGGGGGCAGTATCACAGTAGTTATATTCTTGTACATAGGGGGCAGTATTATAATAGTTATGTTCTTGTATATAGGAGGCAGTATTCTAGTAGTTATATTCTTGTACATAGGGGGCAGTATTATAGTAGTTATATTCTTGTACATAGGGGGCAGTATTATAGTAGTTATATTCTTGTACATAGGGGGCAGTATTATAGTAGTTATATTCTTGTACATAGGGGGCAGTATTATAGTAGTTATATTCCTGTACATAGGGGGCAGTATTATAGTTGTTATATCCTTGTACATAGGGGGCAGTATTATAGTAGTTATATCCTTGTACATAGGAGCAGTATTATAGTAGTTATATCCTTGTACATAGGGGGCAGTATTATAGTAGTTATATCCTTGTACATAGGGGGCAGTATTATAGTAGTTATATCCTTGTACATAGGGGGCAGTATTATAGTAGTTATATTCTTGTACATAGGAGGCAGTATTATAGTAGTTATATCCTTGTACATAGGGGGCAGTATTATAGTAGTTATATCCTTGTACATAGGAGCAGTATTATAGTAGTTATATTCTTGTACATAGAGGGCAGTATTATAGTAGTTATATTCTTGTACATGGATAGCAGTATTATAGTAGTTATATTCTTGTACATAGGGGGCAGTATTATAATAGTTATGTTCTTGTATATAGGAGGCAGTATTCTAGTAGTTATATTCTTGCACATAGGGAGCAGTATTATAGTAGTTATATTCTTGTACATAGAGGGCAGTATTATAGTAGTTATATTCCTGTACATAGGGGGCAGTATTATAGTAGTTATATTCCTGTACATAGGGGAGCAGTATTATTGTAGTTATATCCTTGTACATAGAGGGCAGTATTATAGTAGTTATATCCTTGTACATAGGGGGCAGTATTATAGTAGTTATATCCTTGTACATAGGAGGTAGTAGAATGTGAAGTCTGACTGTCCTATATGTTGGTGTTAGGTGTGGGGTGGCACTGGATGCCTGGATGTACTCTCTGAGAGATGAGATATTCTCCACTATCCATCAGCCCGTCCTATTCGTGAACTCTGAGAAGTTTCAGTGGGTGGATAACGTTCTTCTCATGAAGAAGATGGATTCCACCAGGGTGGAGAGGAAGATGATCACAATCAAGTAAGTGTATACTTGTGTTTTGCTGGATTCACAATTAATGTACATGGTGCAGACTACCATAAATACCATTTAGATTTTGGGCCATCATGAATGATATCCTGTCACTTTCTTTGGAAGTAACGGCTTTCCATATAATCTGTAGTACAGGGAAGTGAATGCATAGAATATTGCTGATGCTTCCTACTTGTACATCTGCATCTCTGATAGCAGTCTGAGACCTCATTTGGACAGCTGTAATGCAGGCGTGTTTCAGTGTTCGTGTTATGGCTGATGGTTGGCCTGGTGAGTCAGACTTACAGTATCATAGATCACGGGGTCTTCCACCAGTTACTAGTACTGGGATTCTAGTCCCTTGTCTCTTCTCACCAGTAAGTCCATGATGCACTGTATGGAACTCTGTGGAAGCAGCCAAGTGAGAGTAGTCACCTTTGAGTTAATTGTAGACCTCATAAACTTTCCAAATAACAATCCAGCTAATGGAAAATCGCTGTGCTATCAGAGCCGGAGCTACGCTCTATTAAAGAGATTATCCCACAATCAAATATACTCATTCTATGAATCATAAACAGAAAAGGAAATTTGCTATTTAACTGCTGTTCATAAACTAATCCAGTGAAGTTATGACATTCTTACTTATGATGGTGCCACCTGGTGTTCAAATTATATATAGCAATGTGCAATTCCGCATAAAGGGCTGAGTGTTGGAGGACGTTCTCTCTCCATAGCTGTATCCCTACATTCTGGTTCTCTGCTCACTGCAGAGCAGCCGATTAAACATGGCTTTCTCCATGTTTGTCACTTGTAGAGAATGAGCGATTCTAAGCATTTTTGCAATATATTTTATCAGCCTCCTCTGTATGGTTTCTTACACAACCGTTCTACAGCTATGCAGCTAGGTGAAAACAGGGCTGACAAATCAGTCTTCACCTCACTGCATAGCAGTAGAGGGCGCTCCAGCTGCTCCCACATACAGTACCAGTTTATTAATTTTTCCATTTAATTTAATTTATTTTCAATCCTCCTGTTGCCCCCGATGTGTCCCACCACAGTGGGTGTACAGTAGTACCATGTTTCCCTGAAAATAAGACCCTGTCTTATATTAATTTTTGTCACAAAAGAGGCGCTAGGTATTATTTTCGGGGGGTTGTCTTATTATACTTACCTAGCCGGCTCAGTCCGGGCCCTCCCGCTGCCCTCTGGAGCTCCAGCTCGCTTGCTGCAGTACTCGGCCGCCAATAGAAGATCGTTTCCTTGTTACGGGATTTGTAAATCCTGCCTCCAGGAAGTGATGGCTATGATTGGTTCTTGAACGCTGCTCATCTAATCAATGCGGCGCTCAGTGACCCAATCACAGCCATCGCGTTGTGGAAGCGGAATTTATAAATTGGTTGGCCAATTCATAAATATCACCTCCACAAGAAGATGGCTGATATTGGTTCTCGAGCACTGCTCAGTCAATCAATGCAGCGCTTGATAAACCAATCACCGGCATCGCATAGGTTCATGGAGCGCTGCATTGATTGGTTCTCGAGCAATGCTCAGCCAATCAGAGCCATCACTTCCTGGAGGCAGGATTTATGAATCCCGAAACCAGGAAGTGATCTTCTGTGGGCGGCCGAGGACTGCAGGACACACACTGGAGCTCCGAACTGCAGCAGGGGGACTCAGACTACTTTGCAGGCTCAGTCAATTGCATTTTTATGTAATGCAGCTAGGACTAATTTTCAGAGTAGGGTTTATATTTCAAGCCTCCCCGAAAATCCTGAAAATCAGGGTTGGTCTTATTTTCGGGGTACAGGGTACATGTCAAAACCCGATGCACTGAGCCCCCAACAGTGGATTGGGTCCGGCAGGGAACAAGTGCTGCTGTATAGGGGAGAAGCCATCTGCAACACAGAACAGCTTTTCCTTACTTACCGTGCTGATGGGGACACAGGAGGACTGAATGTAAATGATATAAAATGGAGACATTTATTAATAAACTAGTATTGTATGTGTCCTAGAGAGAACAGACACAGCTGGAGCGCTCTCTACTGCTAAGCAGTGAGGTAAAGGCTGATTTCTCAGCCCTGTTTTCACCTAGCTGCATAAAGAGGCGTTTTGTAAGAAAAACGTACAAAATAAGCTGATAAAACCTATTGCAAAAATGCTTAGAATCGCCCATTCTGTACATTAAAAAAGTGTAGGTACTCTTTAAATTAGAAGAGACACCGCTGATGATGACACAGGCGCTAGCACCCCCTCAAGCTACGCAGTCACACTGTTTTCTGTAATAAAAAGGTACCCCACCGCAGCTAGCCTACAGCTGCTCCCTGAGCCAGTGGGGTCTGTAGCAAGTGCTGCATCTTAGACTTACCATAATTCAGCTGCACTGAGCCCATTGGATTGCAGTGGGTCCTATCTGATCTGTCTCCTGACCAGACCGGCCTACTGCGGTTTCCTTGTGGAGCCTATGGCCAATCCACCACTGGTTGAGAAGACTCTTTCTGCAGGTGGAGTAAGAAAGGACTATATTGTTGCCTGCCAGAGGGACTGGGGGCATCAACCTGACTGACGCTCCCTTAACCATATAACAAAAACTTACGCAGAAACTTCTTGTTGTGTAAATGTGGGGTAGGCCACAGCTTTTATTAAAAGATTTAACCTCTACTAACTCTTAACTATTTTAACTCCATAACCCTTCCCATGCTACAACCCGCTTAACTTTAACTGATTTAACTTTACTGTTCCACTGGACGTTTGTAAGCCCGCTTTCCTTGGGCTTGTAAACCTTCCTCTTATCCGGCATGGAAAGTTGAGGCCACACGGCATGCGCCGTATCGCCTACGGCGCATTCCGCCCCACCCCACGGACCCGAGCTAATGCGGCTTCCACGCCATCCTGCAGTCCTGACAGGAATGTGTCCAAACCCACGTCATTCAGGTGTACTCAAGCGCTGCGGAATAAGTTGGCGCTATACAAATAAAGATTATTATTATTATTATTATTATTATTACTCCATCATCTCTCAGCCCACCTCTCTCTCTGTCCTCCAACTCCCAGTGGCGTATAGCAATCCCTCCTAGGGATTGTACAAACTTAGATATCCTCTAGTTAACCACCTTTCGTACATTTTCGATCGCTTCGGGGTTTTTGGCTCCCTTCCAACATCTCCTGGCGATAATGTCCGACCAAACCAGAGCGGATTCTTGAAAGCATTCCCTGAATCAGAGCATGTCCTGTTTTATTAGGACGAGTAAGTCGCCCATTTTCATTTTTCCTAGGTCGTTCCCCCCGGCGTGCATGACCAGAATGACTCTCCGGGGGGTCCACCTGCTAATTTCCGTCACGATCTGCAGCAACCTAGGCCATTGTAGACCTCGAATTCCATGCCAGTTTACCACCGTATCCGTCATTCCTAAGCTCCTTCCTAATGGCCGAGTTGCTGCCCTCCTTTCCGCCCAATACACGAAGGAATCACCGATAATCCAGACTTTCCATGGTTCAGCTGAAACACAGAAAAAACAGAGAAAAGACCCCGAACCAACCAAACCGAAACACGCCATAACATGGCCAAACTAATAACACCTTCATGTTCTTATAATATTAAGTCCGGTCTAATGTATGATTTATAGGCCTGCGACTTCCATCTACCCAGCCGTTTTAATTCCTCTTCCTGCATACCATGTGCTTCTGCCATGGTTGCCGCGCCTATTCTGAACGAATGCGTACCGAACTCGGACGCATCCAAACCTGCTTTACGTAGAGCTGAACGAAAAACCGCCGTAAACTGGAACCGTGTAAGGGGAACGCCCGCGGAGTGTACAAAAAATTGGTCACAAATATTACGCAAGCTCATATAAGACCGTACCGTGCTTACCGGGCACCACTTGGAGCCCAGGCTGTTAACGGCTATCAACTCGCCTCTGCCATAAATGTCCGTTTTGGACTTTCTGATACATATTCGCAACGACTCTCCCGAGCAAATTACGTCGTTGTGTCGCAATCCGCCAGCTTTATCTTTACTTGCCAGAACCAGCTCTCCAATCCGCAATGCCGCAAAAAACGCCACCAAAAAGGCCGCTCTGAATAGTAATGCTTCCGAACTGTTAACACATACGCTTTCCAACAACTCTAATAGCTTAAATAACAGGGAAAACGTAATGGGCCGTCGTCTATTGATGCGCGTCTTATCTTTTTTCCAACCGCGTATTATTTGTCGAAAAATAAACTCCTTCGTGACGTCCGCCTTTCCATGTAGTTTTAACAAGAAAGCTACACCCGATAGATGTTTTTTAGCTGCTCCGACCGACAGGCGCTTATTCCGTAAAGCTAACAACATATCCAAAGTGGCCGCTCGCGCCCCTTCACCCTCGACCACGCAGCCTCCTGCTCACGATAACCAATCCAACCAAATGGAATTGTAACTCTTCCAGGTTGCACACGTGACCGATGCCTCCACCAGCTTCATCACCTCTGCTCTGCCAGACTCCATAAGTGAGGGGGGCATCGTACCCCCTCGGCCTCCGCCTGTGGGTGCTGCTCCCTGAACGCCTCCATCTGTGAACGAGAGAGTGCGTCAGCCGCTCCATTGTCACATCCTGGAACATACCTGGCTCGCAAATATATATTGTTTTGCAGGCGCCTCAAAACCACATGTCTCAACAAAGCCAATACGGGTGGAGAAGCCGAGGACTGTTTATTGATAGTATTAACCACAGCCACATTATCCGACCAGAAACAAACTTTACAGTCCTGAAGTTCCGAATTCCATAACTCCAACGCTACCACCAACGGAAAAAATTCCAATAGTGTAATATTTTTGGTCCATTTCCTATCCAACCAACTCTGAGGCCAGGGTTCCCTGCACCAATGATTGTTAAAGATAACCCCAAAACCTCCCGCTCCGGCCGCATCCGCGAACAAGCAGATGTCGCTACCCAACACCTCCTCCATCGGGCACATAACTTGCCGTTGAAGGATTGCAGAAACACTTTCCAAATATGTAGGTCTGCTCTCATCCCCTGTGTTACACAAACGAAATGATGGGGTTCCCGTACCACCGCCATAGCTAACATCAGTCTTCTCGAGAAGACCCGCCCCATGGGGATAACTTTACATGCGAAATTGAGCAGGCCTGCCAGCCTCTGAATCTGATGCAAAGTGACCTTCTTGCAGCTGGCAACCTCAATGACCACGTGGCGCAACCGGGCTACTTTTTCCAACGGTAATCTAAACATCATATCCTCAGAGTCAATCTCGATTCCAAGGAAGGTGATCCGGGTTACGGGGCCCGCTGTTTTTTCTTCTGATAACGGGACCCCCACCCGCCGCATGAGGGACTGGAAAGTTTTAAGCAAGAACGCGCAATCACCCGAGTTCTCCGAGCCCACAAACAAAAAAATCATCTAAATAATGCATCACCGATGGGATGCCCGTCTCCTACTTGAGTAACCACTCCAAAAAAGAACTAAACAATTCCAAATAATAGCATGAAATTGAGCATCCCATCGGCAGACACATGTCTATAAAAAATTGATTGTCAACCCGACACCCAAGGAGGTGGAAACAATCGGGGTGCGCAGGCAACAAGCGAAAAGCAGACTCAATGTCTGTCTTTGCTAGCTGAGCTCTCTTACCCGCCGCCCTGACCATACGAACCGCGCAGTCAAACGACGTATACGAGACCATTGCCTGTTCTTTTGATATGCCGTCGTTAACTGAATCGCCGGCTGGGAAGGATAGGTGGTGAATTAAACGGAATTTCCCGGTTTCTTTCTTGGGTACTAGACCCAATGGTGACTCCCGCAAATTCGTCAAAGGCGGTACCTCGAAAGGGCCGGCCATGCGGCCCAGCTCCACTTCTTTAATCAATTTTTCTTTTACTAATTGGATATTATCTAATGCCGATTTTAAGTTGGGGGCGAACATAGACGCGGGGGTGAACACAAACGGAATAACAAAACCTTCTGAAAAACCGCACTTAAGAATTTTTGCCTGTTTCATGTGGTATTTGTCTAACCACAGATCCAGGACCCGGCTTCTCACTGGGGTTCGGCGCTCCACCGGCACCGCCCACTGTGGCAGACGATCTTTGTTTCTTGAAGCAGCGAATTGCTGCATGCTGGCCCCCGCAAACCGAACATTCATGTCGGAATTTGCAGGTAGCGTAAAACCTGCAATGGCCCTCGTTGTAAAGCCAACAAAAGCCATTGGGTCTCTGAGCTGCCGCGGGGGGCTGTTGCCTGCCTCCCGCGGCTCCGGTAGGAAAGGACGTTCTGGCGGGCCGTTGCGCCAGAATAAGCTGGATCCACACATCAGTTGCTTTTGTGGCCCAGCTTATGTGGCTCATTCCCGATACCCGCCATCTGAAGTCTTCATCATAGCGCCACCAAGCTGACCCACCGTGCAGCTTGTAGGCGCTGTAGATGGTGTTTAAATAAACCATCAACTCCGGTCCTTTACTCGGCTGATGCTGACACACTACGTGACCCAAAACCAGATAAGCTTAAAGCCAGTTCCCGAACGTTTTAGCGATTTTTGGTTTTTTCTCCACTCCACGTTCGGACAACCGTTCTTTGTCTACCATAACATGGTCCGCTGAAAGCAAAGACCAAATATCCACATATAAGCCTTTTTTGATCCTTTCCGTAACATCATCAGCCAAATCTACCCCCAGAGGGGCAACACCGCAAAACATAGAATCAGCATATCTTAAACCTTCCGTTGGGTCACCATCTGTACACAATGTTGAGCCTCCAGAAACATTACTCACAGGCGGGCCTCTGCCCCCTGGTGAACCACAGGACACTTAAAGCCCTTCTTGCGTATCCACCTTGCTCAACAACGACTTTAACACTGTGACCAAATCCTGTTTATCCGCGCCCCTCCCGGGATCCATCACCTTACACCAAGCATTATGCAATGATGACTCACCAGCTCGACCGACCTCCGGCAATGCCAAGGGTGATGTCCTTGCTGTCTCCCTCCTCCGGATCCTGTGCTCGGGCGTGGGCTGCCGACTGACCCTTCGCGTAGCCTCCTGCGCCCTTTGCGGTTGTGCCAAACCAGGCTGGTGTCTGCTTGACCGTCCCTGCGAAAGGCCTTGATTCCTGTTGCTTCTGTGGTCTTTTCCGTGTTGCATAGATTGTGAGTTAAGCGGCTGACACTGTTCTTCTGAGCGCCGTATCTCTTCCTCTGAGCTGCTCCTATCTGCCCTGCTGACTCCTCGCGCCCTGCAGCTGCTGCTACTCGAAGCTCTGCTTGCCTGCTCTATCTGCCTGGAACGCCTGGCCTCCTGTCTTAGCGCTCTGGTTCTATCCCTCTGCCTACGCCTGGCGCCCTGACCTTGGCGGCTACTGCTAGCGCGATTATCCGACGTTTGGGACGAATAACCCAGAGTTTCTTGCAGCAGTGGGTCAAGGTATCGTGGATTAACAAAACACCGGCGCTGTATGGCAGTAGTGGGTGGTGGGAATTGTGAAGCGTGTCCGCTTGTCATCTGGGTAGCGTGTACCGCAGCCTGCTGGATGCGAAATTGAGAAGCTCCCGCTCTATTCCCGGGGTAATAATCGGCCCGGTTGTGCCTATGGCCCGAGCGGCTAGATGTGTGGGGCTCAGGGGTCGGCTGCGGGACCCCGAGAATGAGCTAGCCCCCCTCGTTGGCTCCTCAGTGGGGCCAGGGCTGCTTGCAGCGCTGCTGGTGGGGGTGCTAAAGGGGGCCGCCGCCTGTGGTATTTTTCCCCCTGACTTGTACCCCCCACGCTGCTCCCTCGCTCGCCTACTCTGTGCATCGCCGCGCTCTACTTCTGTGACGGCGCGGTGATCCGCCATCTTGGTGGGGTACGCGCCCTCCCCGCGTGTTCCCTCTCTTCTCCGTCTCTCCTTGGCTCACCTCTCCCTCTCTGCGACGTCCTGCGCCTGGACGCGCGCTGCTCTGACGGTGCGGAGCTTGCTGCAGCTGCTGCTGACGGCCGATTGTCTTTTCTTCTGCGCCCGCTCGCCAGCGGTGAGCGCTGCCTCGTGGCCGGCCACTTTCCCGCCACCCGATTTGAATCCGGCGCCATTTTTCTTCTGGTGCTCGCGGTGCTCGCGGCTCCTGCTGCTCCTTCTTCTCCCTGGCTGGTTCGTTGACTGCAGCGTTTGGTCGCTGGGCTCGGGCTGAGCCTCGCCGGCGGCTGCTTCCTCCGTTGCGGTCTTCCCCGTGACAGCTCTTCGGCTTCCGGCGGCACTTCGCTGGCTCCGCTCCGCTGCGTTCCGGGTCCCTCCGGCTCCGCCGCTCCCGCGGCCGTCCTACAGCTCGACAGCAGTTCTTCAAGCCAGCCGGTGCTGTCCTGCATGACCGCCGCCTGGATCCGAGCCCTCAGGTCCTCCATCTCACTTCTCTTCTTCGCTTGTCCTCCGACTCTCTTCTTGTGAAACTCCTCGATGTATCTCCCGTCCTCCGCTGGTCAGTCGCTTGCTTCTGTTCTTTCTCTTCTTCTCTTGCCTTCGGTTTCAGTCTGTCTCGTCTTGCCCGGCTCTGTCCTCTCTCTTCCACGTTTCTTCACTTTCTGTTCTTCTTCCTGTCTTCTTCCTTCTTCTTCCGTTCCTAACTCCTTCCCCCCATCTAGCTCGCTATTACCATTTTAAGCTCCGCCCCCAGTCCCATGCAGCTGCGTTATGCACTGTGCTGCATATGAGGAAAGGAGACTGATCCCAAACATGAGCAGTAGCACCAAAGGTGACATTTGGAATCTAGAAATTATGAAAAGGTATTTTTTGTGCTAGAAACACTACAGATTACATTAAAACTGCCTTTAGCAGCACCTCAGCATATTAGTATGAAGTGATTCATGGGGTAACCCCTCTAAGGAGAATCTGTCACCACGTTCTAATTCCCTGTAATTGAATTTGAAACTGAGCTATAACTGTCTATATTGGCTTCATTTCTGTTACAGTAGCTGTAATGCAGTAGTCATGCTGAATTAAGCTGTCTTGCAGTTTATGGTTTATTATCACTGTTATGTAGATGACGGTACAATTTCCTTTAAATGGTTTTTCACTTGTGTTTCTGAAACCATTTAATAAATTATTCAGCACCAAAGAGAATCTGTCGCCACCATCTCACCTCCAAAACTGACTTTGTTGGCCTGCCAATCGCTTCTAATACTATCTCTTTTCCTAATGAGACCGCACAGTGAGGTACACGTATGCACATGAGCAGCGGAGTCATGCTGTTCCATGGACTAACCACACCCCCTTACTCTTGATAATTTGACAATTTTGGCCTCTCCTCTAACATTGGCCTTAGACCCCATTTACACTGACAGATGATTGCTCAAATGATAGTTTGAGTGACAGTTTTGAGCGATCATCTTTGCATACTTTATAGTAGCCATGTAGTTTACTAAAGAGCTATGCAGGCAGAGCGGGACACCGCCGCTATCACTCGGCGAACAATACAGCTGTTCTGCATATGCAGACAGTTGTATTCTTCACGATTACAGCTCGCGTCCCGCTCTGAACTACCAGCAGGATACGAGCTGAAAGAATCTTATCTGCCGACTGATAACAGGCTGCACCGCTGATAAGCTGCCAGCTGGTGACAGTTTTTAGGACAAGATGGTGGTGACAGGTTTCGTTTACAGCTTATGTAGTTAATATTTGTCATTAAAGGGGTTGTCCCACTATAAACAAGAACAATGTAATAGCTGGGCACGGTGTAAAACATAAAAAAAACAACACTACTTACCTCTCTTCAGCCCCCAGGATACAACTGAGCCCCTCAGGCTCCCAATATGTACGTCTGGCAGAGGTTGGGTGACCGCTGCAGATAATCAGAGCGTCACAGTCCCAAACTTTTGGCATCAGCGCTCATATCCTGGGCGCCATGATGTCAGGGGTTCGGTCTCTGATTTCCGCCGGACATACATATCAGGTGCTGGAGCTGCTCAGCTGATTCCCGAGGGATGAAGAGAGGCAAGCATTGTCTTTTTTTTTTTTTTTGTTTCATGCCCAACAGATTTTTTTAATGGTGGGACAACCCCTTTTATTGGCCAGTTCCATTGTGGTGTTATATACAGTGACTAAGGCTTGTCTGTGTAGGGGCAGCGTCCACCAGAGCTTTCCAGACTTCACCTTTCTGACCGGTTACCTAATTGGGAAAATATTCAAGTTGAAAGGAGAAATTGATCCGTACGTGGGGATGGACTTAATTATTAACGTTACGCTAGCCTTCCTACAGCGGCATCTTGGTGAGTACCAGAACATTAATAGGGGCAAATTTAACGCCCCATGAATATAACTGTGCACATCATAAACTGCAATACTGACACACGCACCTGCCACCATGGTAATGCAGTACGTCTCAGAAGGAAGGCTCCGTACTCATCTTCTTGTAAGTTACGACTGAATGGAACAGAGCCTCAAATCTGAATTCTACACTAAAGGGGAGATCCCACAAAATAAATGTATCCCCATCTAGAGGATAGGGAATAACTACCTGATTGGACGGGGTCCTAGCAGACAGACAGAGTGCTTGTGGAGCATGTGCACTGCGCCACTCCATTCAGCTCAGCAGAACTGCTGGAAACGGTCACGTTCAATCTCTGGTAGTCCCATTGAAATGAATCAAACGCCGTTCCGTTCTTTCAGGGACATTCAAGAACATGGTAAAACGGGCAGCCACAGATAGAAGTGTGAAACCTACAGCTTAGATAAATGCGTTTACATGTTATATGACAGCTACAGGATCAGACGTCCCAGATGCAGAACCATAACCACGGCACGCACAGATTCTGAGTGCAGAATCCCGCACAGAATCTGCCAGTACCCACAGCCATTGGACATTTTCTCACCTCTCCAGATCCAGCGCGGGTCTCCTCCAGATCTTCTTACTTCAGCACGACGGATGTGTCCGGGCACACCGGTCAGTGCATGCGCAGTGCTGTTTATTTTTTAAAACTCCTGTTTTCTCGCAGGATACCGCGGCACATCCGCAGTGTTAGCTGCGGATCGGACGGCTTTCATTGACTTCACTGAAAGCTGTCCGTGCAGGATCTGTGGAAAAATGAAGCGTGCTGCGATTTTCTCCCGCACTTGCTATCCACACGCCAAGAGAGAATGACATCCGCATGCTTTTAAAAAGTTTGCGGATGCTAATGCATCCGTATGGGCGGCGTGATCTGCGGATCTCCTGCACAGGTGCCACAAATCAAATCCGCCCGTGGACATTGGGCCTAAGGCCTCATGTCCACGGGGAAAATCAGGCCCGCTACGGATTCTCCATGGAGAATCCGTAGCGGGTCCCTCCTGCCCCGCGGACATGAGGCATAAAAATAATAAACTTACCACTCGCCCGCTCCGGATCTTCCCTTCGCCGCAGCGTCATCTTCTCTGCGTCGCGGCCGGATCTTCTTTCTTCGGCCCGGCGGATGCCTAAGGCCTCATGTCCATGGGCAAAAGAAGAATTAAAATCCGCAGCGGATTTTAACTCCTGCACGCGGATCCGCATCCCATAGGGATGCATTGACCACCCGCGGGTAGATAAATACCCGCGGATGGTCAATAAAAGTGATTTTTTTTAAAATGGAGCATGAAAAAATCTGGACCATGCTCCATTTTCGTGCGGGTCTCCCGCAGGCTTCTATTGAAGCCTATGGAAGCCCCGCGGGAGACAAAATCCGGAATTTACTCACCCGCTCCGGATCTTCCCTTCGCCGCGGCTCCATCTTCTCTCCGTTGCGGACGGATCTTTTTTCTTCGGGCCGGCGCATGCGCGCGGCACGCAGCCGCCGTGCCATGCACATCCGCCGGGCCGAAGAAAGAAGATCCGGCCGCGACGCAGAGAAGATGACGCCGCGGCGAAGGGAAGATCCGGAGTGGGCGAGAGGTAAGTTTATTCTTATTTTTATGCCTCATGTCCGCGGAGCAGGAGGGACCCGCTACGGATTCTCCATGGAGAATCCGTAGCGGGCCTGATTTTCCCCGTGGACATGAGGCCTTAAGGTCCATATGTTTTTGTGCTGGTCTCATAAAGGTTTTCATGTCGTCCAGTTTCTCAGTTCTGCTTTTATTTTATCACTTAGGGCTCCAGAAAGACTTTAACCAGTGGGACCCTCTCATCGAAGGAGAAGGAGAATTTGTCATCCCTGGGACCAACCTTGATCTACCTCCAAGACACACACAAGCCTCCAAGTGACATTCACAGCAAAGTCCTTTACCAGTGTTGTGACTTACCTGCCAAGATGCAACGTGAGAGGGGCAGGCCTGTACCTCATCCATGTATGACGCCCGCGATCCAGTCCTCCTGGATGGTTATGGACTGTGGTGTCTGAGTTTTTACAATGGGATATGAGTGTGTGACCCCATAGTTTCCTATAAGTTACACTTTTTATGATCCTGTAAACCTGAAGCAGGTGTAAGTTACTACCAATGGGTAATGCTTCCCTGCTGTCTTTGTTCCACACTATGTATTAGTCAGCCAGCAGAGCTTCAGAATGCTGCACTTTTCCCTCCATCATACTTTACACTGCAGCCCTGCTTTGTCAGACCGCCTGTTGTGTTTGAGCAGAAGCCCAGCAGTGCATGGAGTGCTGATTTCTATTACAACAGAGACAGAATGAGGAGGGGAGCCTGGAGACTGGATTTATGGCATGGCAAAGGTGGACAAGCAAAAACTACAGGAGCAACAGGATCCTCCAGGACAAATGGTGCTTTACATAGTGGATATGTATTCCATATGGCTACTAAATATACACTACTGTGACCTCTGCTGCACCACCAGCAAGTCATGGCTGAGAACATAGAAATCTATTAACGTCTTTTTAATGAACTATTTGCACTTTTGTTACTGAGCTTTTAACTATTGCAGTAGAAATGAAGTTCTAGAATACTCAAGCAAAGCACAACCTCACCTGGGCATTGATACGGTGAAACTAGATCAATGCTATTAAAAATCCCTTCCAATCGCTGGAAATCTGTTCCTCAAAACACTTTGATTTTTACTCATTTGTTAGTGGTAAACACTTCATTCTAGAAAAGGGCACGTGGGGGAGGAGCTCATGTTGCAGTGAGACAATCGCGTTAGAGCCAGGTGCCCTTCTTCTGATGAGGAACAAAAGAAGCTTTGGCCAGTTTAAGCCCAGTCCATACAGAGAAAATCTGTGTGTTCGTGTCCTAGGTTGGCACAGCATGCCAGGGCCTGTAGTAAACTGCAGGGCAAGGAAGGATTTTGGTATTTAGTACCTGTGTTTTGAATTGTATTGCAACATTTTATTTGAATAATTAAATTTGCCCCAATACAACGTTACCAATAAAAACCTTTCTTATATTGTACGCCCCCCAGTGGTGGAAGCACTTGGGACTTTACAAGTCGGTGGGTAGAGAAATAGAGAATTGTAGCTTCTATACACGGGGGAGGGAAGATAAAGAGGTCAGCGCTGCAGCCGCCTCCTCTGTACCACACCAGACACCCGAGAGAGCGGCCTCCGCCTCCTCTGTACCACACCAGACACCCGGTAGAGCGGTGGCCGCTGCCTCCTCTGTGCCACACCAGACACCCAGTAGAGCGGCGGCCGCCTCTTCTGTACCACACCAGACACCCGGTAGAGCGGCCGCCGCCTCTTCTGTACCACACTAGACACCCGGTAGAGCGGCCGCCGCCTCCTCTGTACCACACCAGACACCCGAGAGAGCGGCCGCCGCCTCCTCTGTACCACACCAGACACTCGAGAGAGCGGCCGCCGCCTCCTCTGTACCACACCAGACACCCGAGAGAGCGGCCGCCGCCTCCTCTGTACCACACCAGACACCCGAGAGAGCGGCCGCCGCCTCCTCTGTACCACACCAGACACCCGAGAGAGCGGCCGCCGCCTCCTCTGTACCACACCAGACACCCGAGAGAGCGGCCGCCGCCTCCTCTGTACCACACCAGACACCCGAGAGAGCGGCCGCCGCCTCCTCTGTACCATACCAGACATCTGGGAGAGCTACTGCCTCCTGTATGCCACACCAGACACCCAAGAGAGCTGCCCCCACCTCCTGTCCTCCACGCCAGAAGCCCAGGAGAGCCACTGCTGCCGGCACCTCCTCTGCACCAGATTATATATGACTTTCTATATAATCTGTAGTACAGGGAAGTGAATGCATAGAATCTTGCTGATACTTCCTACTTGGACATCTGCATCTCTGATAGCAGTCTGAGACCTCATTTGGACAGCTGTAATGCAGGCGTGTTTCAGTGTCCGTGTTATGGCTGATGGTTGGCCTGGTGAGTCAGACTTACAGTATCATAGATCACGGGGTCTTCCACCAGTTACTAGTACTGGGATCCTAGTCCCTTGTCTCTTCTCACCAGTAAGTCCATGATGCACTGTATGGAACTCTGTGGAAGCAGCCAAGTGAGAGTAGTCACCTTTGAGTTAATTGTAGACCTCATAAACTTTCCAAATAACAATCCAGCTAATAGAGTCGCTGTGCTATCAGAGCCGGAGCTACGCTCTATTAAAGAGATTATCCCACAATCAAATATACTCATTCTATGAATCATAAACAGAAAAGGAAATTTGCTATTTAACTGCTGTTCATAAACTAATCCAGTGAAGTTATGACATTCTTACTTATGATGGTGCCACCTGGTGTTCAAATGATATATAGCAATGTGCAATTCCGCATAAAGGGCTGAGTGTTGGAGGACGTTCTCTCTCCATAGCTGTATCCCTACATTCTGGTTCTCTGCTCACTGCAGAGCAGCCGATTAAACATGGCTTTCTCCATGTTTGTCACTTGTAGAGAATGAGCGATTCTAAGCATTTTTGCAATATATTTTATCAGCCTCCTCTGTATGGTTTCTTACACAACCGTTCTACATCTCTGCAGCTAGGTGAAAACAGGGCTGACAAATCATTCTTCACCTCACCGCATAGCAGTAGAGGGCGCTCCAGCTGTTCCCACATACAGTTTATTTATTGTTTCCATTTAGTTTAATTTTTCAATCCTGCTGTTGTCCCACCACCGCGAGTGTACAGTAGTTTTGTGCTTCCTGGAAAATAAGACCCTGTCTTAGATTAATTTTTGTCCCAAAAGAGGCGCTAGGTATTATTTTCGGGGGGGTTGTCTTATTATACTTACCTAGCCGGCTCAGTCCGGGCCCTCCCGCTGCCCTTTGGCGCTCCAGCTCGCTTGCTGCAGTACTCTGCTGCCAACAGAAGATCGTTTCCTTGTTACGGGATTTGTAAATCCTGCCTCCAGGAAGTGATGGCTGTGATTGATTCTTGAACGCTGCTCAGCTAATCAATGCGGCGCTCAGTGAACCAATCACAGCCATCGCGTTGTGGAAGCGGAATTTATAAATTGGCTAAGCTGCGACATTGGTTGGCCAATTCATAATATCACCTCCACAACGTGATGGCTGTTATTGATTCTCGAGCACTGCTCAGTCAATCATTGCAGCGCTTGATGAACCAAGCACAGCCATCACATAGGTTCATGGAGCACTGCTCAGCCAATCAGAGCCATCACTTCCTGGAGACGGGATTTATGAATCCCGTAACCAAGAAGCGATCTTCTGTGGGCGGCTGAGGACTGCAGGATGCGCCCTGGAGCTCGGGGAACAGGGTACATGTCAAAACCCGATGCACTGAGCCCCTCACAGTGGGTTGGGTCCGGCGGGGGAACAAGTGCCGCTGTATAGCGGAGAACCCATCTGCAAAACAGAACAGCTTTTTCTTGCTTGGGATAGCCGCTGCCACCTCTATTCTGCACCAGACAAGCGGGAGAGTCGCCGATGCCTCTATTCCGCACCAGCCACGCGGGAGAGTCGCCGATGCCTCTATTCCGCACCAGACACGCGGGAGAGCCGCCGGTGCCTCTATTCCGCACCAGACACTCGGGAGAGACACTGCCTCCTGTATACCACACCAGACACCCAGGAGAGCAGCAGCTGCTTCCACCTCCTCACCTCACCAGAGACCCAGGAGAGCCGCCGCCTCCACTCTGCCACACCAGAGACCCAGGAGAGCCGCCGCCGCCTCCACTCTGCCACACCAGAGACCCAGGAGAGCCGCCTCCTCTCTGCCACACCAGAGACCCAGGAGAGCCGCCTCCTCTCTGCCACACCAGAGACCCAGGAGAGCCGCCGCCGCCTCCACTCTGCCACACCAGAGACCCAGGAGAGCCGCCGCCGCCTCCACTCTGCCACACCAGAGACCCAGGAGAGCCGCCGCCGCCTCCACTCTGCCACACCAGAGACCCAGGAGAGCCGCCGCCGCCTCCACTCTGCCACACCAGAGACCCAGGAGAGCCGCCGCCGCCGCCTCCACTCTGCCACACCAGAGACCCAGGAGAGCCGCCGCCGCCTCCACTCTGCCACACCAGAGACCCAGGAGAGCCGCCGCCGCCTCCACTCTGCCACACCAGAGACCCAGGAGAGCCGCCGCCGCCTCCACTCTGCCACACCAGAGACCCAGGAGAGCCGCCGCCGCCTCCACTCTGCCACACCAGAGACCCAGGAGAGCCGCCGCCGCCTCCACTCTGCCACACCAGAGACCCAGGAGAGCCGCCGCCGCCTCCACTCTGCCACACCAGAGACCCAGGAGAGCCGCCGCCGCCTCCACTCTGCCACACCAGAGACCCAGGAGAGCCGCCGCCTTCTTTACATCACATTAGACATCCGGGAGAGCGGCCGTCGCCTCCTCTATACCACACCTGACACCCGAGAGAGCCACTGCCTCCTGTATACAACACCAGACAATCAGAAGAGCTGCCGCTGCCACCTCGTTTCTGCCCCACCAGACACCTGGGGGAGACATTGCCTACTGTATACCACACCAGACACCCGGGTGAGCAGTCGTCACCTCTATACCACATCAGACATCCGGGAAAGCCACTGCCTCCTGTATACCACACCAGACACCCTGGAGACCTGCCCCCTGCTCTATACCACACACCTGCTAGAGCTGCCGCCTCCACTATACCATACCATTCACTCGGGAGAACCACAGCCTCCTGTATACCACACCAGACCCTCGAGAGAGCTGCCGCCATCTCCTCTATGCCACACCAGACATCCGGGAGAGCCACTGCCTCCTGTATACCAGACCAGATACCTAGGAGAGTTGCCGCCTCCTCTATACAACACCAGACATTCGGGAGAGCTGCCGCTGCCTCCTGTGTACCACACCAGACAACCGGGAGAGCTGCTACCAGCTCCTCCATAACACACCAGACACCCGAGAAAGCCGCCGCCTCCTCTACACCACACCAGACACCCGAGTGAGCCGCCGCCTCCTCTACACCACACCAGACACCCGGGAGAGCCGCCGCCTCCTCTAAACCACACCAGACACCCGGGAGAGCCGCCGCCTCCTCTAAACCACACCAGACACCTGGGAGAGCCGCCGCCTCCTCTAAACCACACCAGACACCAGGGAGAGCTGCCACCGCCTCCTCTAAACCACACCAGACACCAGGGAGAGCTGCCACCGCCTCCTGTATACCACACCAGACACCAGGGAGAGCTGCCACCGCCTCCTCTAAACCACACCAGACACCAGGGAGAGCTGCCACCGCCTCCTGTATACCACACCAGACACCAGGGAGAGCTGCCACCGCCTCCTGTATACCACACCAGACACCCGGAAAACTGCCGCCTTCTTTACACCACACTAGAAATCCGGGAGGGCCGCCGTCGCCTCCTCTATACCACACCTGATACCCGAGAGAGCCACTGCCTCCTGTATACACCAGACAATCGGAAGAGCTGCCCCTGCCACCTCGTCCCTGCCCCACCAGACAACTGGGAGAGACATTGCCTAATATATACCACACTAGACACCCGGGAGAGCAGTCGCCACCTCTATACCACATCAGACATCTGGGAGAGCCACTGCCTCCCCTATACCACACCAGAGACCCTGGAGACCTTCCCCCTGCTCTATACCACAACATAGCCTGGTAGAGCTGCCGCCTCCACTATACCACACCATTCACTTGGGAGAACCACCGCCTCCTGTATACCACACCAGACCCCCGAGAGAGCCACCATCTCCTCTATGCCACACCAGACATCCGGTAGAGCCACTGCCTCCTGTTACCACACCAGACACCCAGGAGAGCTGCCGCCTCCTCTATACACCAGAGGTTCGGGAGAGCTGTCGCCTCCACTATACCACACCATTCACTCGGGAGAACCACCGCCTCCTGTATACGACACCAGACCCCCGAGAGAGCCACCATCTCCTCTATACCACACCAGACATCCGGGAGTGCCACTGCCTCCTGTATACCACACCAGACACGTGGGAAAGCTGCTGCTGCCGCCACCTCCTCTGTTCCACAGCTAACACACGGGAGAGCCACCGCCGCCTCTTTACCACACCATACACCTGGGAGAGCCACCGCCGCCTCTGTACCACACTAGACACCCGGGAAAGCCGCCGCCTTCTCTCTACTACACCAGACATCCAGGAGAGCCACGGCCTCCTGTATACCACACCAGACATCCGGGAGAGCCACTGCCTCCTGTATTTCACACCAGACATCCAGGGGAGCCGCCGCCGCCGCCTCCTCTGTACTGCACCAGACACCTGAGAGAGCAGCTGCCTCCTCTGTACTACACCATACACCCGTGAGAGCCGCCGCCTCCACTGTACCACACCATACACCCGGGAGAGCCGCTGCCTTCACTGTACCACACCATACACCCGGGAGAGCTGCCGCCTCCTGTATACGCCACCAGACACCCGGGAGAGCCGCCACCACACCATACACCCGGGAGAGCTGCGACCGCCTCCTGTATACCACACGAGACACCTGGGAGAGCTGCCGCCGCCTTCTTTGTACTACACTAGACACCTGGGAGAGCTGCTGCCTCCTCCTCTATACCACACCTGACACCCGAGAGAGCCACTGCCTCCTATATACCAAACCAAACACGAGAGAGAGCTGCCGCTGCCACCTACTCTTTGCCACGCCAGACACCCAAGAGAGATGCCGCCTCATCTCTGCCACACCAGACACCCAGGAGAGCCACTGCCTCCTGTATACCACAGCAGACACCCGGGAGAACCACTGCCTCCTGCATACATCAGGCACTCAGGAGAGCTGCCGCCTCCTGTATACCACACCAGTCACCTGGAAGAGCTGCAATTACCACCTCCTCTCTGCCACACCAGACACCTGGGAGAGCCGTCGCCTCCTCTATACCGCACCACACACCCTCGAAAGAGCTGCTCTGCCACACCAGACACCAAGGAGAGGTGCTGATGCCGCCTCCTCTGTACCTCACCATGCACCCGGGAGAGCTGCCGCCTCCTCTATACCACACCAGACACCTAGAAGAGCCGCTGCCTTCTCTACACCACACTAGACACCTAGGAGAGCTGCCGAAGCATCCTGTATACCACACCAGACACCCAGGAGAGCTGCTGCTACCGCCGCCTCCTCTATACCTTGCCAGACACCCGAGAGAGCCGCCACCACAGCATACACACGGGAGAGCTGCCGATGCATTCTATATACCACACCAGACACCCGGTAGAGACTCTGACTCCTCTGTACCACACCCTTATAATAATCTGGCTGGACGCTGCGGGTCTCTCTTCAGTCGTGGCAGGATCTTCTTTCTTCTGCCTGGCGGATGTGCTCAGCATTTTTTTCTGAGCACATGCTGCGATTTCTGCCCGCACGCTGGAAAAAAAGTCACATTCGCATGCATTTATTTGCTCTGCAGATGCTAATGCATCCCTATGGGCTTCTGGAGCCGCAGATCTCCCGCGCGGGAACCATGCCCAGATATAATTAAAATCTGCATGTGGACATTGGGCCATAATCTGTGTAGAGGTATAACTTTTTTTTTTTTTTTTTTTTAAATCCTGTACTACCCCTTTAAGAATATTGTTTCACAGTAGCAGACCCACATAGAAAATATTGCGCTTCTACTAAGTGTTAAAAGATAATCCTCCATTGGAAAAACATTTAAACCCCTTAAGGACATGGCCTATTTTGGTGTTGAGGACACAACTACTTTTGGGGGATTTTCATTTCCACATTTCAAAGGCCATAATTTTTTATTTTTCTGTCGACGCAGGCGAATGAGGCCTTTTGTGTGGCGAACTGTAGTTTTTACTGGTGCCATTTTTTGGGTGCATAGACTATATTATAAAACTTAATTTTTTTTTATGAGCGCAGGGAGAGAAAACCGATCAATTCAGCCATTGTTTTTTGTGAACTTTTTTTTTTTTTTTTTTACAGTGTTAACCATGCAGCATAAATGACAATACACTTTTTCTGTGGGTTAATATGATTACAATGATATCAAAATCCATTTTGTTTAGGTTTTTCCACAAAAAAACCCCCATTTTTTGGAAATGTATTTGTTTTTCTAAATCGCTGCATTCAAAATAACCTTTTTTATTTTTCAATGGACGGAGCTCTGTGAGGGCTTGTGTTTTTGTGTAACGAGCTGTAGTTTTTATGGGTACCATTTTAGGGGCACGTACAACTTTTTTGATCACTTTTTAATTGCTGTTTTTGGGAGGCAAAATGAAAAAAAAATAAACATTTTGCCTCCGTTTTTACATTTTTTTTTAATGCTTTTTGCCGTTACAGATATGAGAATACCAAATATGTGGGATTGTATTTACCGTATTTATAGTTTTATTATCTCGTGCCATTGTGAAAATACAGCATGTGATTAAAGCTCCTGCATTCTAGCAGGTTGGGTGCCAAACAGCCAAGAAACCTTCAGTTTTGAAGGCTACATAGAGCTCAACGAGAGCAGAGAATAGAGGAAGCAGCAGCGCTGCTATTGGACATGATGCCAATTGACACGGCAGAACTGTTGGGCCTTTGCAGACCCCGATCAGCTCTGCCAGTGACTGTCGCTATAAGGAGATGTGTTCCCCTGTAACTAGGGCTCCTATGTTTTTACAGCGTACACTTTGCATCAATGACACATTTATTCTCTGGGTCATTTTTTTTTCTTTGCTGTACTGCTTTTAAAAAAATTTCATATCTTTGGGGAAAACAATTTCTGCCACAATAAGTTTACCTTTTCCTGGGCGTGGTTGTAGAAAGGGCTTGTTTTTTTTGCAGGACTAGTACAAAGGACTTGGATCACTTTTTCTGAAATTTCTTCTCAGACGGAGTGACCAAAACCGCAATTCCGCAGTTATGTTTTTGGTCTTTTTTGCCAGAGAATTTTCACTGTGTGGAATAAAAGTCTTAAAGTTTTTTTGGGGTTTTTTTTTTAATACAAAAGTTTTCCGATATGTATAATAGAAAAAACAAGACAAAAATTTCAATGGATCAAACTTTTACAGACGCAGCGATTTCAAAACAAGTTTACTTGACCGTTGACTCTAATTGCGGCCCTTACGGGTGGGTGTCAGCTGTGAGAAGCAGCCAGCACCCGTATTGTATGGAGCCCGATACCGCTCCATCCAAACCCCGAACGCACAGGACGTAACTGCACATCCTGTCATTAAGGCGTTGTCCATCTTCTAGCTGTTTTGGAAGGAGACTGCTGTGTACATTGTGCAGTGGTCCAGGTTGGTACTGCAGGCCAAGTCCCATTCACTTTACTAGTACACCACCTGCAGTACCAACCCAGCCCACTGTGCAAGGTATGGAGTTGTCTGCTTCATGCAGCAAAACTGCTAGACGTGGAACAAATCGCTTTAAGGGGTTAATCACCAAATCGGTTTAGAAACAGACACATCCTATATAGGCTTCTTCTAGCCCCCCACTTTGAGCCCTTTCCATGACCTTTGGCGAGTGATTTTGGTGTCATTAGATTTGTGACATCCTCACCACCACCGTAAAATCATACATTTTGAGTTTGATACTTTGAGTTCCTAACAAGTTTCTATGGTAAGTCTAGCCGCACTGTTATGCCTCAGCTAGGCAATTGGCTGTGATTGGCTGAAGGCACGTGTGTTTTCTGGAGGCGGGGATTTAAAGCCCTGCGTCCAGAAAGCAATGCTCTGCCGGGGACCAGGAGGGAGCGACAGCCTGCAGCAGCGCCGCAGAACGCCAGGAGAAGTGAGTAATGATTTTTATTCTTTGCTCCGCTGTATTACCGGCGTATAAGGTGACAGTTGGGGGGTCGTCTTATACGCCCCGTCGCCTTATACGCCGGTATATATTTTTATTTTTACACATTTCTGGATGAATTGCAGGGAAGGGCTTATATATTTAAGCCCTTCCCGACAATTCATCCTGCGCTCGCTGGCAGCCCATTGCTTTCAGTGGAACCTGCTGTATTGCCGCTCCATTGAATTCAATGGGCAAACATCGTTCTTCTCTGCCACAGCTGTTACAGCTATGGCAGAGAAGAATGATTTGTCTTCTATATGTTCTCAATGGGGTCGGCGCTGCTGCCGCCGGCCCCATTGAGCGCATATAGAGAAGAGAACAGGAATCGCAGATCGCAGATAGGTGCGATCTGCGATTTCTATGGCCTAAGAAGGACCGTTGGGGTTCTTGAAGCCTAAAATAACTCCTAACGCTCTCCCTATAGCAGCTCCGGCACCAACAGCACTTTCCCTGAACTATGTCAGAATGCATCTGTGGTGAGCCACGGGAGGGGCCGATTTTTATACTCGGGTGACACCTAATCTCGCCAGCCACTCACTGCAGGGGGGTGGTATAGGGCTTGAACGTCGCAGGGGGAAGTTGTAATGCCTTCCCTGTCTTTCTATTGGCCAGAAAAGTGCGCAAATTTCTCAGGGAAGAAAATAAAAGTGACTCGAACATCGCGTGGTACTCGTCACGAGTAACGAGCATCTCGAACACCCTAATACTCGAACGAGTATCAAGCTCGGACGAGTATGCTCGCTCATCTCTAGTCTCAACTTGATTATTTAATTCTATGCGCAAAAGAATTAGCGTCCAAATTTTACGGACGGAATCTAATTTTCTCACTTTCCGGTGTCATAGAAACAGGAAATTTGGCACGAGTATTGATGTCATTAATAGGAAAAGTTTATAGGTCCCAACTCGATTATTCAATTCTATGCGCAAAAGAATTGGCGTCAAAATTTTACGTGCGGAATGTAATTTTTTCACTTTCCGGTGTCATAGAAACAGGAAATTTGGCACAGGCATTGATTATGTCATAAATAGGAAAAGCTAATGGGTCCCAACTCCATTATTCAATTTTATGCGCAAAAGAATTAGCGTCCAAATTTTACGTACGGAATTTAATTTTCTCACTTTCCGGTGTCATAGAAACTTGAAATTTGGCACGAGCATTGATTATGTCATAAATAGGGAAAGCTAATGGGTCCCAACTCGATTATTAAATTCTAGCGCAAAAGAATTGGCGTCAAAATTTTACGTGCGGAATGTAATTTTTTCACTTTCCGGTGTCATAGAAACGGGAAATTTTGCACGAGCACTGATTATGTCATAAATAGGAAAAGCTAATGGGTCCCAACTCCATTATTCAATTCTAAGCGCAAAAGAATGTGTCCAAGTTTTACGTACGTAATCTAATTCTCTCACTTCCTGATGTCATTTTATATAAAGGAAACGTTGCATGGTTACCTCCACGTGGTGTTTCCTGGGTAACGCAGAGAACTATGCAAAATGGTGAATATATTTTTTTTCCTCAGTATCTCTAAAGTAACCACGACTTCATAAGCTTTTCTGTGTGAACACCAGATAAACACCAGTACCAAATGAACTCGGGCGAAGCCGGGTATATCAGCTAGTAGTAGAATATAAGGTGCAATATATACCGGTAGTATAATGTGCAGTATGTAACTAGAATGAGCCGATGTTCGCTACGTGGACATAAAATGGTTGTCATGTTTTAAGAAGTCCTTGACAATTAAAATAATCAGTTCTTTAAACATTTACAACCATTTTCCCAGACATTTTAGGTCCACGTAGCGAACATCGGGTCATTCTAGGATTCTGCAACGGGACAACCTTAGCTCAGATTACTGGCACCGTGTGACCAGGTTATTTATTATCCTCCTTCACAAAACCAGACTAAGGCCGGCTTCACACAGGCGCTTTTTACCACCGTGTTTTGAATGCCGCGGTAATCGTGGTATAACTCTCCCATTGATTTCAATGGAGCCTCGCAGACATGCGTTCGATTGTGGCGCTTTCCAGCACCGCGATTTTCGAGCACCGTCTGTTCTATTCTTCAGCATTTAGCGCACCTCATCACAATGATGAGGTGTGCTAAATAAAGCATGCTGTCGGCCGCAGGAATCCACGTCCGAAAATGAAAGTAAAATCACAGCATTTTGCCGCGTCCGTGTGTGAGGCTGGCCTAACACTAAATAAAATTTTTAAAAAGGGAGGGGGGGGGGGGGGTTTGCTTGCAAAATGGTAAGACTCAGAATGCCACTCGTATGAGTTGTAATTAGATATCTATAGGGCCACTCTGGTGAAAACATTTTCCATCGCTGACCTCCCTCACCTGATTTGTCTGTCACACTCTGAAGGTCTGCTATGTATATTGCAGTAACTTCCATGCAAATACAGCCTCCTCTCTGATACTCATCAGGCACCAGCTTGATACAGATTCCTTCCTCCTCACTTTCTCTATGCTCTGCTAACACTCCCATGATGCATCAGCACAGCATCACATGAGCATTTAGAGTACGTACCATTTCTGCCTGTTGGGAGGATAGTGTGATTATATTATCATCTTATATATTCACCTGAATAAGATGAAGACTATAAGGACGGATTACGAGTCCTGGCCTGCTATTAGTTGCCTTACCACCCTGTGCGGAGTTCTCCTGGTTCAGTGATCCGCATAGCACAGAAGCTGTGGGGGAGCAGCTAGCTGCAGCACTGGTGAGGGCACTTGCCAGAGTACTGGCATGAGTGCTTAGCTGGCGCTCCTGCACACATCCGCAGTGAAGACCCTGACAGGTAAGTATGGTCCTCAGCCACAGGCAGTCTCAGATTCTGCTGCGGGCTTCTGCATGCGGAATCCAACCCGCCCACGGACATGAGGCCTAAAGATTTATTCATACTGGCCCGATTATCAGCCATGTACCCAGTGGACTCCACAGAGACCCATTATAATCAGGAAGGCTATTGTGCTATTCTGGTCCTATTTATCTAGAGCAGTCCATACAAAAGCACCAGAATCAGAAAGCACGCGGATGCCATCTATCCAATGTTTTTATTTAAGTTTTGCGCCCTCAGCAAACATGCCTGTGTGACCACGTCCTGTGTTGGGCCTCGGTCACACCAGCGTGGTTTTAGCGCACTATAGGCACGTGAAAAGATCACATCTAATACAACCAATGGTTTCCTATGGAACCGTTCACATGAAGGAATTTTAGATGTACAAAAAGCTCGCATCTAACAAAAGGAGCATTCTTGCGTCCGGCCGGCCAATATAGCGTCGGGCAGCAAAGATAGTCCTGGAACTTTCTGCCCGGAATACGTTGGCTCCTATGGGAGCCAATGACAGCGTCCGGAGAGGGGAGGTGGGAGGGAGTTTAGCAGCGTGACTGCAAACAGCCAGGGGAGAGGAGAGAACAGGGAGAGAGTGTAGCAATGGGCGAAAGCGGGGCAGAGATAAACTCCGCCCCTCCCATTGGTGGCTCCGGACAAGGGGCGGGATCTTAGCTCCACCCCTCCCATTGCTAATAGCTGAAGGGAAGGAGAAAGGAGGCGAGCCAGTGAGGCAAGGGGAAGATAGCTTAGCAGAGATTTGTGCACCCATTCACGCGTTTTTATGGCGATAGTAAAAAAGCCTATGGGGGTATAAGAGGACGATTAGGCCATTTCCACATGGCCAATAGCAATTTTGCAGTGAGAAAAATCGCTTTTTTCAGCGATTTGAGCATCAGCGCCGCTTTTTCAGCGCAAAATCATCGCTGCCGCTCGCCATTTTCTAGCCTGTGTGAAGCCACCCTTACTACATTAAAACTCATTGAGCAGCAGTGCCTGGAACTGAAGAGGAGCCTTTGAGTAAGAATAGGAGTCTGGTCTGCAATTTGAATACATTTTCTTTACCATGGGCTGGGATCCGAATTTATTTGCACTGCTTTAGAGAAGTCATCATGATGGTCTGGGCCATATGTAAAAAAACAAAAGGAAACAAAATGTCTACAAAATAGAGATGACATCACCTCTAATAATATGACATACGTTGGTAAATCACTGTTATTACTTATGATAGAATTCAGGAGACACTTTACAACTGTTGTTCCTTCTGGAAACGTGTAAATAAGGCATGGAGTTACAGGCGCAGCACCAAGCACTGCATTGACTTACAGAAATTCTAGTGGACTGAAGCCATCACCAATTGACTTCAGTGTCTGCATTACCAAACCAGGCTGCTGCACTACGGCCAAAGCTGACCGCTTCCGGTACTTGCAGCAGGCCCCGGTGAACAGCTGATTGGTGGGGATCTGAGGCAGACCTCTACTAATCAACTACTGATGACCTATTCTGAGGATTAGGTCATGAATACTTAAGTCCTAGAAAACGCCTACAAAAAGCAGTTTCGAAAGCTTTACTACAAAGAATCTGCTTGAAAGGCCTAGACTGGTACCTGCCCCACGGCTGATTCCCAATTATTAATGTATAGAAGAATCTTATATCTGGTTAACGCAAGGCAAAAATCCTTTATGTTCAGATGACTACAAATGGCTGAAGCCACTGGCTTGATCAATATAGTGAACGGAGAGAGTGGGCCGCCCTCCCAAATTTATGCAAATAAGGAAGATGGAATAATGCCTCTGCAGCGCCACCTACTGAATTGCAGCATTCCTGCAAATCAATGTCTGACACTTTTATACCGGTCTTTACAACAATGATTGGGAATTGAAAACCAAGCCAGAATTCATACACAGACAGCTGTTTGGGGTTTTTTGCTGATGTGTGTCCCAATTTGCATATATTTCCCAGAGGAGCATGCATGGCCTTATAAGTCTCCTCACTCACCTTTTAGGTGCCCCCCTTAAGGAGAGAGGATACCCCTCCCATTCCAAGTTTAGAAATGGCAACCTTATTCCTGGGTGACGAATCGCTCTACAGCAACATTACAAAATGCCCAGAAACTTAAGACCAAATCCAATTCTTCTTTTAGTCAGGAGGGACGTAGCTCCACTTCATATAGTCAAGTGGTCTGACCACATCAACTAAGACCACAGCCAACTGGTTGGGCACTGAAGACTGCAGAATTCTTCTAGCTATGAAGCCAGTTTGATGTGGATGGACCTCCTTCTTATATCCTATAGCCCTTCCGCCCCGACAGGAGGAACAATTATATACCTTCCATAATTTGGTTAACCGATCACTGCCCTTTGCAAAACTTTCTATTAGGAAGCCCTTGGGGCTGGGAGATTTATTTTTGGTATGTCCCATAGCACATCATAAAGCTCCTCTATACTGAATAGTACATACGAACTTTCCCTTAATTAGCCGTTAGTCTGGGAAGACGAACCCTATTTAGGAAGGTCTACCTCGCTAAGAAATCAGCAGTCGTACAAGGCTGAGAGACAGATGGAAAGACTAACCTGGGAGCTCATCTGCTTATGAATGCTGAACTGTCGGCTCTCCTGCCCGTTTTAGTTGTATTCTTGTTTAGGTTTGGCTTTTTCTGAGAGACGTCAATAGTCACTGACTATAAAGATCATCTGTGTGACTGTACAGAGAAGAATGAGTAGATCCAATAGGAGATGAAGCACACAGCACTCTCCTAGGAGTGGTCACCAATTTCCAGTCGGTTGGCATCTGACGGCTGTGAACCTCGCTTGCATGGTTTATGCCGCCAATGTCTGAATAACACTTTTTAAGGGGTGGCTTCATCACAGACAGATGTACTTACCCCAACCCAGTCTGAGTCTAGAAGCACCTTCACTTCCCGCCTGGCTCCAACACTGGGGGACATGGTATGGCTATTCCTTCCCCATCTAGTGGTCAGTGATGTCATTGCAGGGGGCTGACTGCCTTATTTCAATAACCAAGACAGACCCCTTTTCTTTCACAGCCAATGTAGACACAGAGAAGGGGGCTGGCCTGGTTATTGAAATGAAACCATCAGCCCGCCCCCTACAATGACATCATCCAGCCCAGGAAGAGGAAGTCGGAGTTATTCGGTGATGGAACAAGGCCGGAAGTGAAGGCGCAAGAAGTACTACTGGGCCCGGACGCATAATTACATCAGCACTTCAGCCCTATTCACCAATCAGGTTGCTGGAATTGTGAAACAGACAACCCAAACAACCAATCAGGTTGCTGGAATTGCTGAATAGGGCCGAAATGCTGATGAAGATGTAAATATGCGGCCTGGACTGGTTAGGGTTATTTATACGCCCCCAGATAACCTCTAATACTCGGGGTTCTGGGATGAGATGCTCAGAGGCGCACTTACTTTTACCTACATTGATAAAATCCATATCAAATCAATAACTTTACCAAAATTATGACAACTTTAATTATATGCAAAACAAAGTGTACAGAGCCTCAAAATATCCACTTTCTTTAAAGGCATTATACCAGAAAAAAAAAAAATCAGCTGGTGTCATCGCCGCTCCTCAAAAGAGTCGCACTGTTGGCTCTTCTGTAGTCTGCGACTGATGATGGCAGAATGCACCGCACGAGAAAAACAAATCAGAAACAAAGAGAAGAACAACCGGCATGAAAATCTAACAGCGATCCGATGGCAACATATAACACGGGACTTCTATCCAAACCAGAAACCACCAGTCATGGGGACGAGCCGTTGTATGTGGCCGGCATGGCTTTAGGACAATGATTTCCCTCCATGACAAGCAGGAGGGGACAGTTCTGCTTCCGCTGAGCTGGAGACGTCGGATTCAGGAGCTGCAACAAAAAGTATATAGAAATGAATGCACATAAAAGGGACGTTCACACATTGCAGAAGGGCTGCAGATTTTATTCTGGCTCTTGGAAATCCGCAGCATTTTACAGATATGAGGCCACAGTTCAGCCATAACTCACGACATCTTGGAGCTGCCTTGGATGCTGCAGTGAACTCAATGACACGGTAATGGTGGCCGCAGGAAGCACTGGATCTTTTAGGACTGCAGGGAGCTTGAGCCTCTTATTAGAAAAGCACTAACCATTATAAAGGGGTTCTTGGCTTTGGACAATCCCTACTTATTAGAAGGGTCCTTGAAAATAAGCAGATCACAAAGTTTTCCCCTGCTGACCAAAAGATGAAGACCTTAAACAAATACATTTTCCAAAGTGGGCTTAAAAGGGAACCAGTCATCACCGAAATAAACATGCAAATGGAACAATGTATCTACAGCGCCATCTGTTGGCAGTATTCCTGCAAGTCAATGTCAGTCCTTTTAACAAGCCTTGTAACAAGGACAGGGAATATCAGCCAGACAAAGACTCTGACTTTGGTTTATATTACCAGTCATTGTTATAAGGCTTGTTAAAAGGCCAGACAATGACTTGCAGGAATGCAGCCTTCCAATAGGTGGTGCTGTAGAGGCATTGTTCCATCTTCCCTTTAATATACATTTCCCCATGGTCTTCTCACACCTTCTAGGTGCTCTCCCCTACCCTTCCTGACCCATGAAATAAAAATTTGTGCGGTGTACGGGTCCTGAATATAGAGGATTCCGGGTTGTTTCCTTAGTGCTTTCCTTCTGCTGTGAAATGTATCCTCCCTCCATAGTGACCTGCAGAGCTTCACTAACATTCAAACATCGGTGCCCTAAGAAAAGGTTGTTACACGGGCCCACAGTGGATAACAGGGATCATGAGCAAGTCGAACTATTTAAAAGGCCCTTTTACACAGCAGCTGCTTAGACTTATGAGATCAGCGCTCGTTTAAATGGCCTTTACACAAGCCAATGCCAGCTGTATGAGAGGGAAAACATGTCCGTTCTTAATGCGGTTTCTGCAACAGATCCAAAGCCGCATGAAGATCTGCCCATTGAAAAGGCTAAAGCCACATGTGGATCTGCAGGTATACAAGCGCATATTGACAGTAGAAGTCTGGCGCTCAGCCACGGATATTTGCCATGGTTCTCGAGGTGAATTCTCCATTGGGAAAATTTGGCGCAGATTCCACCCATATGAACATACCCTTATGGAGCTGTCACCTAACAGTCAGACTCCGGAATGGCACATCAGTCTTGGTTACACTCACCTCGGCCCCCACGGTCAGCTAAGTCTGCTGCTTCTGTATCACAATCGTCCGCTTGGCTTACGTTCTCCTGTAAGGTGCAGTCACTGCGCTCATCAGCGTCTGCAGACAAGAAATGTCCCATTACATATCCGTAGTTCTATCTACTGCTCATCATTTCAGTGCACCGCTGTAGCGGGATCAGGCAGCAGTCGGGATCAGGCAGCAGTCGGGATCAGGCAGCAGTCGGGATCAGGCAGCAGTCGGGATCAGGCAGCAGTCGGGATCAGGCAGCAGTCGGGATCAGGCAGCAGTCGGGATCAGGCAGCAGTCGGGATCAGGCAGCAGTCGGGATCAGGCAGCAGTCGGGATCAGGCAGCAGTCGGGATCAGGCAGCAGTCGGGATCAGGCAGCAATCAGGATCAGGCAGCAATCAGGATCAAGCAGATTGAGCAAACGACATCTAGTGTGAGAGATGAACAGTCCCAGCAGACGACATACCCAAGAACAGGGTGACAGTATGGGGTTCAGAGCAGGTGTGACGTATAGGGGATCTTTTCCTGAACTCTCTGCCGGTGATTCTACCCGTATAGAATGTGCCGATAAGCTTATATAAAAAGCCCATTTACTCTGTGACACAGTCAGTATTAATCACAGCATTTGAGGGGTTAAACAGCCACAATTGGAATTAAAGGGAATGTATTTACTATATTTTTTTACCAATTAAAACCAGATAAACATTTTTTCATTCTAATTGTACATATTTTTCATTCTATCCTCTGTACATGGACTACGGAGGCGGCCATCTTGCCTGAGCTGTACATATATACTTTGAAGCAGATCTCTAAACACAACTATACAGCAGCCTTACACAATACACAGAAGGTGACCCACAGATTTTTTTTAGGCATGTTGTGACCTGTGCAGAGGTCATTGTACAGGGAGTGGAGGAGGTGAGCTGTGACTATTACCCTATTGTGAACGGTGGATCTTGTATTATATAGAGGCGTTACCTTAATTGTAATCCTGCCTGTCAGGATAATGATCGGAGATGTTTCTCTACAGAACAGGATGTGTCAGACTATTAGGCTTAATGCTCAGTGTGAAAATCCCAAAATATTAGGATTAGAAATCGTGACATTGTATAAATTAAGTTTTTAAGGATTTTTTGTGAGATTTTCTTTTTTTTCAAAACTGGCCATTTTGTGAAGGCACAAATTTAATCTGATCATAGCCATTGCAGCAGGCTGCGAGCTTCATGCTACAGGTGACACCTGCGAGTGACTTGGGCGCAGCGCCTGAGCCCACACATCCCTGTGCGGTAGTAGTATGGCATGATATGAGAAGGGGTTAATCAGATCTCTCACCTTCACTCTCTACAGTTGCTTGGATAGTAGATTCTGACCCAAAAGAGTAACTGCAGTGCAAATCGTTAGTGCTGCCGCCTGTGCCTGGAAGCAAAAAGAGAGGAGAAGAACCGATGTTATAGTCCAGCCAGTACCTCGAGAGGGAAGGATCACCTGCACCTTCTACCTGCCCCTATCATCTTGCCTAGAAGAGAGGGAGATTGAAGTAGCAGCACATGACTGTTCAGGAGCAAACTTGGCAGGGTTCGCAGTCTGTAACTAGGTGATGAGCGATTATTGGGTCAGAAGTGATCGGGCCACTTTTCCAAAAATAATTGGGACGACCCAACCCCGATTCCCAATAGAGTCAATGGGAGTAAAAAAATAAATAAATCGGGTTCACTAATTTGGCCTCTAGAAGGTCCCCAATGCAGCTTAAGACCACAAATGTGAATGCAGTCACCAATCTGGGGAACACTGCTCATCAAAAAAAAATTGTTAAAATAGTGTACAGTGTCAAGTAGCATCAACATAAGAAAACAGGCTTATAAGGGAGGGCAATCTGTCATCCACAACTGCTCGACATAAGGGGAGAGAGAAGACAGTTACTAGAAAAACTGCTGGTACCGGGAAGAACCGTGACATAATGAGGTTGTATGGCGAATGAGACCTAGAATAAGGCGCCAAGTTCAGTAGGCATATGAGAACCTACTCTGTGGAAGTAAGGTATAAGCTTTCTGGTGCCGGTCATAATAGGTGGCTATGAATATACGTAGCAGAACCATGTGAGGTATGGGCTGATGGTACGCCATTAGCCCTCCAGCTATTTGGAAGAGGAACCTAACAAAAACGACCAGGAATATAGCAAATCCACTGCATAATGATGCAGTCCTAAGAGGAAATGTTGAGGCCACCTGATGCTCCCCGGACTGCGTGACCCTGCCATGTAGAATGTAGCAGTAATGTAGTTGTGGTATGGAGGGGGGTACTGCGGGCCACGTGGATACTGGATCACACATTCCCAAGTCCAAATCAAACAGTCTACTGTACAAACGATGTAAAGACGTAGATGTCTCTACCCTTGTAATATCATTTACCTTCACAGTCGCTGTCTGTCACTTCTGGCAGTTCGTTAAGCTCACTGTCAGTACTTGCAATTAGTTTCGGGCACTCTCTGTACACAGTGAAGCTTTCTTGCTGGGTACCTGCAAAAAAATCATCATGGAAACCATGATTGTCTATGCAGCTAAGGACCTTTCACACGGTCCAACGATAAAGCAAGAACATTTGTAGGACCATTTGTTTGACCAATCATTGTGCTGTGTGAAGATGCTACGATCACCTGATGAGCGAGCAAACTCTTATTCCAGGGCTGATCACATCTTTCATGCAGCACCATCAATCACTGTAGGCAGCACATCCCCCTGTGTGAACGGAGGATGTGCTGCCGACAGCAATGAAACAGATGAACGGTCAAGGAATGTTGTCCCTGGTACATTGTGAATCAGCCTGCGTGAAGGCCTGGTAAACCAACGCCAATCGTGTTAATCAGCACTTGGGGAATACAAATCTCTATATTTCTCCAACATAGGCTTCCTGCATACTTCCTACTTCAGTACAGTTGCGATCCTCCTGCACGGCCTTCAATGTGAAACCTTGCATGGCATGCCATAGGATGCGTTTTAAGGCCCCATTGGAAACAATGGGTGATGCTTTCTGAGGGAACACCCAAAGATAGGACACTCCGCGATTTTTTTCCCGCACAGGAATGCAGAACAGCCTCAGACATAGGGGCTATGCAGGGAAATCTTAATGTCGGAGGATGGCCAACACTGGATTGGAAATTTTCCAAAAATTAGCAATAAAATCATCATGATGGGTCATTTTCATGTGTTTCTGTTGAGTAATTTCAAGAAATCCACAACGCGCTTTTCTAGCCCAAAATAAATAAGAGCTAGGGAATGTGCTGTATACAGCGCTGTACTGTATATTGTAGCATACAAATGCAGAACAGCCTCTGACATTGGAGCGCTGTCCTGCATAAGGTAGCATAGACATGTAGAACAATCTCTGGCATCGGAGTGCTGTCCTGGATACTGTTAGAAACGTGTCTGACCTCATCCGACATAGGGGCTATGCAGGGAAATCTTAATGTCGGACGATGGCCAACACTGGATTGGAAATTGTTAATTTTCCAAAAATTACTCATCAAATCATCATAACAGGTCATTTTCATGCAATTCTGTTGAGTAATTCCAAGGAATCCACAACGCGCTTTCCCACCCAAAATAAATAAGATTCCGGGGGTGTGCTGTATACAGCGCTGTCTTGTGTACTGTAAAATACAAATGCAGAACAGCCTCCGACATTGGAGCGCTGTCCTGCATAAGGTAGCATACATAGGTAGAACAACCTCTGGCATTGGAGCGCTGTCCTGCATAAGGTAGTATACATAGGTAGAACAACCTCTGGCATTGGAGCGCTGTCCTGCATAAGGTAGTATACATAGGTAGAACAACCTCTGGCATTGGAGTGCTGTCCTGCATAAGGTAGCATACATAGGTAGAACCTCTGGCATTGGAGTGCTGTCCTGGATACTGTTAGAAACGTGTCTGACCTCATTTGACCTCGGGGCTATGCAAGGAAATCTTAAAGGGGTTGTCCCGCAAAAGCAAGTGAAGTTAAATACTTCTGTATGGCCATATTAATGCACTTTGTAAAATACATCGTGCATTAAATATCCCGTTGAAGGGGCCGCTCCAGCGTGCTCGCGCCGCACAGCTGGTCTATGGGACAGAAGAGGCAGACTGCGCAAGCGTGTCTAATCGCGGCAGAAGGCGGCTTCGGTCGTCACCATGGAAACGGGGACGCCAACACCGGGGGAGGGGGTAAGTATATAACTTCTGTATGGCCAATATTTAATGCACGATGTATATTACAAAGTGCATTAACATGGCCATACAGAAGTGTGTAACTTCACTTGCTTTTGCGGGACAACCCCTTTAATGTCAGACAAGGTACAACACTGGATTAGAAAGGGTTAAAGTGATTTTCAGTATTTCTAGCATAAAAATCCTGTCATCATGATTTGCTTCCATGGCTCTCCTTTGTTGCCGTTGTGAGAGCTCTCAGTAGAATTAGTGTCCTTCTCTGACTGCTGACCATATAGTCCCTTCTTACCACCCCTGTAAAAGGAGTCTTCTCAGCTGCACCGCCACTACTCCTTCCTGATCAGCAAAGAAGAGAGAAATCCATCTCTGCCCTGCAGTGAATAGGAGTATCACTATACAGAAACAGGAGCATGGGTGTCCTTCAGATCATTAGGTGGAAGTGCACATTGCTATACACTGTGAACACCAGGTGGCGCCCTATTATGTAAGTAAATGTCATAACTCTTCACTGGATCATCTTGTAACAGCAAATAAATGACAAATGATGTTCATTTGTTATGATGTATACAACTGACCATTGGCCTGGTAGGATCACTTCAGAGAAGAACAGGCAACATGGAGCAGACAGAATCAGACTCACCATCCCTTTTTGAAGTCATATCCTCAGCAATCGGCTCCCATGCATCCAGGACCTCAGTTACTGCTCGCTCTGCGGGAGAGATAATCAAAGAGGCTTTAGAAACAACCGCAGTATGCTCAAACTAGATTCTTCAGTTACATCTTCTGCCAGAAATGGCAAATATTTACGTGATAAAATCTGAACAAAGTTGGAGGAGACGGAGTGGGGAGAATTAACGCTCCGCTACGGTTTTTTCTCTCTCTCTCTTCTGGGGACAAATCAGAGTTTCAGTCTTGCTCAGTATATATGCATTATGCCTAAACTTACTGTCACCTCTCAGTGATGCCCCTCAACAGATGACCAGTAACAGCTTCATTGCCGTTTAAGTGAAACAGACAGGTGAGACTCCAGCGGGCAAAAGAGTGCAAAGATTAGTTCACTGAGTGTGGAGAATCCAGATTGCTGTTGCACCGTGCTGATGGGAGGTCAGAATTTGGTGCAAGCAGCATGAATGGATGACACCTTCCCATCAGGCTGGTAGAGTAACAGCGTGGCGAATGTTTTCTTGGCGTATTCTGGTCCTCTGATGCCATAATGAATAGCTGCAATCCGAAAGGCCAAAGGAGGTCCAACGTGCTACTAGATGGGGGTCTATTATAAAGTGGCCATTCATTGCTTATAAAAGCTTACAATACGTCTTTATTTCTTTCATTAACGCTAGAGGGTGGCATGCATAAGAGAGAAAGCTCCTTGGGAAGAGTTGTGTCATTCCAGAGTTCCGTACACATGTTCTCCCATACAAGTCTACAAGAGAGCCTCCACGGGACTCTGGAAAGAGTCAGGATGTTCATGCCTACTTCACCAGGTGACAGCATTGGATCGAGTGGGTGATTATAAAAAATACATTACCCGGCTCCATCATGTCTCCTAACAGCACCATAACGTAGATTATGGTGGTGTGCGGACGTGACAGGTTCCTACAAGTGGCAGTTGGGTTAGAAGATGCATATATTTCCATTAACTGTAACTCTAGTTTGCCCCCAAGTAGCAGCTGATGATTGCTCATAGTGTGTCATTTCCCGCCTAACACAGAAGTAAAGGGGATAGAAATTTCATAAATAGTAACACAAAGTTTGATGAAGTTTGGGTTTAACCCTTTCCAATCCAATTTGTATCCTGGTTTTCCTAGGGGGCTTACTCTTTTTCTGCCGTTATGCAATGGCGCTATATGCTGGCTAAAGCCAATACTGCATGAGGTGACACGTTAGATAGGCTCCAACAGCAGAGAGGCTGGCAATATACAGTAACAGAACCCCGACAGATGTCTTCCAACATCTGAGCTGTACAGCCTTAAATCATAATGTCTTCAGAGGTCAGACAGTGGATTGGAAAGGGTTAATGGTTGCTGAAGTACACGGATGCCGTCTCTGTCATAACGACTGGTAAAAAGTGATTATTCTCAGGGAGAGAAACCAAGTAATCTTGTAGATATGATATCTTTTAATGGCTAACAAAAATACATATTACAGCGAGCTTTCAGAACTCACAGGGTCCTTCCTCAGGCAAAAAACATCTATCTATATATATACGAAAGCCCTCACTGACAAAAATTCTCCAACTTCCCAATGTTGTAGAAACATGAAATTTGGCACGAGCATAGATTATCTCCAAAATAGGAAAGTAAAGGGGTCCCAACTCGATTATTCAATTCTAGCGCAAAAGAATTAGTGTCGAAATTAAACGTACATAATCTAAATCTCTCACCTCCCAATGTCATAGAAACTTAAAACTTGGCACGGGCATTGAATATGCCATAAATAGGAAAAGTTCGTAGGTCCCAACTTGATTATTCAATTCTATGCGCAAAAGAATTAGCGTCCAAATTGTACGTACGGAATCTAATTCTCTCACTTCCCGGTGTCATAGAAACTCGAAATTTGGCACGAGCATTGATTATGTCATAAATAGGAAAAGCTAATGGGTCCCAACTCAATTATTCATTTCTATGTGCAAAAGAATTAGCGTCCAAATTTTACGTACGGAATGTAATTCTCTCACTTCTTGGTGTCATAGAAACATGAAATTTGGAACGGGCATTGATTATGTCATAAATAGGAAAAGTTAATGGGTCCAAACTCGATTATTGAATTCTAAGTGCAAAAGAATTGGCGTCCAAATTATACGTACGGAATCTAATTCTGTCACTTCCTGATGTCATTTTATATAAAGGAAACGTTGCATGGTTACCTCCCCGTGGGGTTTCCTGGGTAACGCAGAGAACTATGCAAAATGGTGAACATAAGACCTGCTGGTGGCCGCAGCAACACGTACATTATACAAGCTGCTACTCTTCTATGCAAAAAAAGTGATCCTACTTAATTGGAAACACCCTGGGAGGCCGACTAGGAGCGCATGGGTCCGGGTCGTTAATGCTGAAATCCCAATGTACAAATTGACATACATGGCCAGGGGGTGCCCTGAAAAATTCGACAAGATTTGGGATAGCTGGGTGAGTTGCCCCGCGACCACGTCGGGAGAGCCAAGCCAGATGGTGGGGGGGGGGGGGTGGGGGGGGAGTGAGGGAGAGAGAAGGATAAAAAGAGAGACACCTGTTAAATATGCTTTCTACGATAAAACCCTATGCTCAGAAAGCTATTTTTTTCTCCTCTATTCCCACAGTTCTTCTTGAGAGTCGCGCCAAGGGGTTGGGGGGGGGGTGTCTAAGTTTAAGTTTTTGCTTTTTCTCCTGATTGATCACAGCTGATCTATTCAAGGTTAAACTACTGTTTAGCAATAACTGATAAAGTTAAGAGTTCAAGGGGGGGGGGGGGGGGGGCGAAAGAAATAAAAAGTACTAGCCAGGTATAGCATGCCAAGAAGAAATATGTATATGTACGCAGGCGAAGGTTATCTCTACCCTGTTTTTCATGCAATGTACTATCTGCTGAATCTGACACCTGCGGTGCCAGTTATCCGTGTTTATATGTTTGTTAATTTCTGGCTAAATAAAATTCCTTTAAAAAAAAAAAGGTGAACATATGTTTTTCCGGTATCTCTACAGTAACCACGACTTCATAATATTTTCCGTGTGAACACCAGATAAACACCAGTACCAAATTAACTCGGGCGAAGCCGGGTATATCAGCTAGTTTTTGTTATAAATGAAAAGGTATTATATCTACAAAATTACTTGGTTTCTCTTACTGAGAACAAATCACATTTTGCTCTACTGGCTAACACGATGCCAAACTTTTTCTTTCGCAATGCCTGGTAAGACCCACCAAAAACTCAAACAATGGTGTAATTCATTGGTGTAAATACCTCGTCCTGTGTCTTGTTGCTTCGCGTTGATATTCTCTGTAGGAAATGAGTCTTCACTATGGTCGCATACATCCCTTTCACAGTCCACATCCTGCTCACATGTTTCCATGACTCTTTGGAAGACTTCAGGTTCTACATGGTCAATAACGTCATCTGTAGAGAGAGATTCACGAGAGACTTCTTTGAAAGTTGCAGCCTCTGTTTCTAGGTCTTTAGCTTCAAGGTCTTCCTCATTAATGCAGTCTTTAAGTTGCACATCATCAGCTACACCTTCTTCAGGGCTCTCACTGTCTTTCTGTTCCAGGTTTTCACTAGCTACAAAATCTTGACTTAAGTCAGTCAATGGACCTTCAACAATGGTGGACTCAAGCATTTCAAAACTTATGCTAGCTTCTTCACTGGCTTCTTCTGGAATTACAGCTTGTTCTTCCGCTTTAATTACTTCCTCAAAATCTGCAATTGTCCCCCTTGCACGGTCTATGATGTTGCAGCTGAGTAAATCCTCTTCAGTTTGCACAAAGACTTTACTAGTCATAGTAATTAAACGTTCCACAACATCAATTTCAGATTTCACAGTTTCAACAAATTCTTGGAGGATTTCAGGCTCTTCATAGTCCAAGTCTGTAGAGAAATATTTACAAAAGGCTTTTCCTTCGTAAGCCGCAGCATCTTCTGATTTAACATCTTCACAGGTTACAGCTTCTTCATATTTAATACAGTTTTTTGCATTCTCTTCATTTCCTTCTTTACAGTTCATATATTCTTCAAGTACCTTTTCTTTAGCTACAGCTTCATTACCATTCATGTTGTCTTTAAGTTCTCTCTCTTCTTTGGCTATCACATATTCACGGTTCATACTGTCTTCAAGTCCAAGGTCTTTGCGGTTGACAGGTTCCTCATGGATTCCACTGTGCTCGACGTCAAGCTCTTTGCAGTCGACAGGTTCCTCATGGATTCCACTGTGCTCGACTTCAAGCTCTTTGCGGTCGACAGGTTCCTCATGGATTCCACTGTGCTCGACTTCAAGCTCTTTGCGGTCGACAGGTTCTTCATTGATCCCACTTTCCTCGACTTCAAGCTCTTTGCGGTCGACAGGTTCTTCATTGATCCCACTTTCCTCGACTTCAAGCTCTTTGCGGTCGACAGGTTCTTCACTGATCCCACTTTCCTCGACTACCAGGTCTTTGAGGTCGACAGGTTCTTCATTGATCCCACTTTCCTCGACTTCAAGCTCTTTGCGGTCGACAGGTTCTTCATTGATCCCACTTTCCTCGACTTCAAGCTCTTTGCGGTCGACAGGTTCTTCACTGATCCCACTTTCCTCGACTACCAGGTCTTTGAGGTCGACAGGTTCTTCATTGATCCCACTGTCCTTAACTTCCAGGTCTTTGCGGTCGACAGGTTCTTCATTGATCCCACTGTCCTCGACTTCCAGGTCTTTGCGGTCGACAGGTTCTTCATTGATCCCACTTTCCTCGACTACCAGGTCTTTGGGGTCGACAGGTTCTTCATGGATCCCACTGTGCTCGACTTCCAGGTCTTTGGGGTCGACAGGTTCTTCATGGATCCCACTGTGCTCGACTTCCAGGTCTTTGGGGTCGACAGGTTCTTCATGGATCCCACTGTGCTCGACTTCCAGGTCTTTGGGGTCGACAGGTTCTTCATGGATCCCACTGTGCTCGACTTCCAGGTCTTTGCGGTCGACAGTTTCTTCATTGATCCCACTGTCCTCGACTTCCAGGTCTTTGCAGTCGACAGTTTCTTCATTGATCTCACTATCCTCGACTTCCAAGTCTTTGCGGTCGACAGTTTCTTTATTGATCTCACTGTCCTCGACTTCCAGGTCTTTGCAGTCGTCAGGTTCTTCATGGATTCCACTGTCCTCGACTTCCAGGTCTTTGCGGTCGACAGTTTCTTCATTGATCTCACTGTCCTCGACTTCCAGGTCTTTGCGGTCGACAGTTTCTTCATTGATCTCACTGTCCTCGACTTCCAGGTCTTTGCAGTCGTCAGGTTCTTCATGGATTCCACTGTCCTCGACTTCCAGGTCTTTGCAGTCGACAGTTTCTTCATTGATCTCACTGTCCTTGACTTCCAGGTCTTTGCAGTCGACAGGTTCTTCATGGATTCCACTGTCCTCGACTTCCAGGTCTTTGCAGTCGACAGGTTCTTCATGGATTCCACTGTCCTCGACTTCCAGGTCTTTGCAGTCGACAGGTTCTTCATGGATTCCACTGTCCTGGACTTCCAGGTCTTTGCGGTCGACAGGTTCTTCATTGATCCCACTGTCCTCGACTTCCAGGTCTTTGCGGTTGACAGGTTCTTGACGGTTTATACTGTCTTTGACTTCCATGTAATTACCTTCTATATCTGTACCAGTTACAACTTCTTTAGGTGTACCATCTTTAAGTTCCTTGTTTTCATCAGTTACAGATTGTGCATGGTTAATACTTGATTTGAGCTCCACATACTCATTTGATGCAAAATTGCAGAATTTTAAAGCATCATTTTCTGGAGCGCTTCCATTGTCCTTTAGCTCTTCACTAGTTTCAGTGACTTCACTAAATGGTGTCTCCTCCATCCCAGTGTTGCTCTGGAGAGTTTCTTCACTTTCTACACACACATCAGCGCCTTCATTTTCTTGCTTTGTTCCACCTGAAAAACATTTTGTGGGTCATTATACTGGACATTGACCACATCCTCTACATAAAAGTCTTAGACATCATCCATTAAATTACGATAGCTCTGTACAGGATTCAAATGGAAGCACCATACAGTCATGTGACAAATAATATCTACCCCACAGCTGGAAGAATTTACAGAACACACTTAAAAATGTGCAAATTTTTCACTTGAAGGATCGCTTTATAGCAAAAAAAAAAAAAGCACGTGCTTCTTAAAGCCTATAGTTAAAGGAGCCCCCAAAAAACCCTAAGCATCTATTAGCCTGGTCATGCGCCCTAGACCACCAGGGAATCAAGTATCAATTCAATCTTCTACCTCAGACGACCAAGGAAAGGGGCATTACCAAAGATCACCACTGAATCAAGAGAGACTCGCAGCATTTTACCAATATGGCCGTGGACATGAGGCTTAACACAGAAGTAAAGGGGGATAGAGATTTCCTAAATAGTAAACACAAAGTTGGCTGAAGTTTTGGGTAATGGCTGCTAAAGTACATGGATGCCATCTGTCACAATGACTGGTAAGGTCTACCAAAAACCCAAACTTAATGCGTTCATTGGTGTAAATACCTCGTCCTGTGTCTTGTTGCTTCGTGTTGGTAGTCTCTGCAGGAAATGTGTCTTCACTATAGTCGCATACATCACTCTCACAGTCCATATCCTGCTCGTATGTTTCCATGGCTCTATGGAAGACTTCAGGTTCTTCATAGTCAAAATCGCCATCTGTGGAGTTGATCACCAGAAGATGACCACCAAGGAAGGGGGCATTACCAAAGAGCACCACTGAATCAAATATTAATCTACTCTTCTATCTAAACCATCGAGAAAGGGGCATTACCCCACTATTAAGTAATCAAATATTAACCCCTAAGCTACCCAAGCCCACCAGGGAAGTCTTAGTCTTACTCTGTGTTGTCTAAAAGTGGGTGCATCTTACATAGTAATTCAGTGTGACAATCTAGTCTGAAAAATAATGAATGCTTTATAAAACTTTCCGTAAAACGTTTTTAGTTTTCCTGTAACCCACAATATCAAAATTTACCCATTAATCAGTAAAAAAAAAAAAAAACAAAAGAACAAAAACAAATTCCTGCACTGTAGAGGTCTACCATTTTGTCTTTACTGGGGAATGTCTTGAGACAAACCTCTACTAGAGAGTGACCCACCTTTTGTGCAATCACCAAACTGCTCTGTGGTCTCAACTTCAGCTTCGATTGCTATGTCCTCAATTATTTCACTTTCTGTTGTAGCCTCTGCAAGAAATAGACATTTGTAAAAGCGTATATTCTGTAATTCCTTAAAAACAGACTCCAAATGATCTGCAAAAATCAACTGATTGGTAGGATATGTAAAAGATAATAAATAGAGATGAGTGAACCTACTCGGCCACGCCCCTTTTTCGTCCGAGCGCCGCGATTTTCGAGTACTTCCGTACTCGGGCGAAAAGATTCGGGGGCGCCGTGGGTGAGTGGGGGGGGGGGTTGCAGCGGGGAGTGGGGGGGGGGGTTCCCCCCTGTTCCCCGCTACTACCCTCCGCTTCGCCACGCCTCCCCCCGCCCCCCGAATCTTTTCACCCGAGTACGGAAGTACTCAAAAATCGCGGTGCTCGATCGAGTAATTACTCGAAACGAGTACGTTCGCTCATCTCTAATAATAAACACAAAATACCTAGAAACCAACTTAACATATTAAGAAGTGCCATAAAAGCAACCATGTGAACCCCCTTTATCAATCAGATTCACAGAACCTCCGTACTTTACACGTAACACGTTCTGTCCGCCAGGTTTGGGAGGCGTTTTAGTACAGGCAGACTTAAGGGAGCTTTCCAAGTTAATGAAAAATTTGGGAGACAACAGAAAATTGGTAAAAATAATAAAACAAGCTTTTATCGCTGCCGGTCCAGCACTGCCGCCCTCGTCCTCACCACAAACTACAGCGGTGATGTGCCAGCGGCTCCTGCACAAAAGGAGAAGCTTGGGAAGTATAAGGGTGCCCATACACCTGCAGTTGATGGGCATCACCACTAGTTGCTGGGCAGCACCTGAACTTAAAGCGATCTTTCAAGCCTGGAGAAACAAAGATGGCCGCACCAGCTTCTCTGACTACCTGATAGACTAATGATGCATACTAATACATAGCTTACAAGACACTACATCTGCTTTGATTAACTACGTGAGCCGTGCTGGCAGTCACAGCAGCATGTAGTGTCTTAGACAACCAATGCACGTTATACATAGTGTGCATCAGGTAGTCAGAGAAGAAATACGGACATTTTCTATGTCCAGGCCCGAAGAGTCGCTTTAATAGAAAGTCCAGGTGTCGCCTGACCATTGGCAACAATGCACATGCAGTTTGAGTGAATCAAGAAATGTATGGGCATCCCAAGTTTTTCCTTTATTTCCCATTTCTTTTGTATCCACTCCTGGCTTTAGCTCATTAAACTGCATCAAAAACTGCAGAAGTGTTTTTTCAGGCTCCACTGGGGGTATATTTACTAAACTAGATAGTCTTTAAATGTGCCACAATTATCACTAAATGATAAATCTGTTGAATTTTAAGACCGTCTAGTCTAACTTTAGACCACCTATTAGTTGGCTTAGTTTATGCCAAAAGTTGCGCCAAAATTTTGACACGATTCATGGCACTTTTTGGCGCAATTTAGGTCACCGCCTTTTCTTTTGTAAGCATGCAAGACCGTTTTCTGGCGAAATGTGCACCAAAAAAATGATCATATTTTAAATGTAAATACACCATAATGTGTGTGAAACCACCGTTGCACTCACAGAGGATTATCCAGACTGGATACAATTAAAGTAAACTCTCAATATATGAGAAATATTAGATCTTATAAGGTTATCGTCTGGATGTTAGCAAGACTGCCCCCGTTCACTGTCAGCAAGCAGAGATATTAAAAGCGGGGGAGAAGTGATAAACATGCTATATAAGAAAGTTGCAAAACTGACTATATGCTTTATTGACACACAACTGAAACCTAGGGCCCTTCTACACGGAAGCATCATACAGTTAAATCACTGGATAGCGGGAAATCTGATAAATGGAATAACATTACGGTGTCCGTATGGCAGTGTGTGCGCACCCTACAGATAAAGTACCTTCCTTCGCGGCATTATCTGAAATTGCTTCTTCATGAAGTAGAACCAATTTCTCGCTGAATTGAAGAATCAGACTCTCCAGAGACTCGGAAGTGTTCCGGGTCAGCAGCTCTATAGGAAGCACAGCAGAACGGGGTTATCTGAGTAATAGCGGAAAACACAGCAGTCCACAGACCATAATCTATTGTGCAACCCCCAAATGTCAGCAAACTATCGGTAAAGAAAAAAAGTTTTCCACGAACTCCCCCCACAACACACCTTGACCCTCGCTTAATGCAAAAAAATTTCCAAACGAAAATGGACCTGCGGTGTTAACCCTTTCCAGTCCAATGTCGGGCCTGCCCCGACATCATAATTTCCCTCCACAGCCCCTATGTCGGGGCAGGCCCGACACTGCAGTGCAGGAGTGGATCTGCACCCGATCGTTAGACACATCGGGTGCAGATGCACTTCCTGCACTGGTCCTCATTGAGGACCCCCGAGGAGAAGGCAGAAAGGGTTTTTAACGAGATGAGCGAACGTACTCGGTAAGGGCGATTTCGCAATCGAGCACCGAGATTTTCGAGTACTTCACTACTCGGGTGAAAAGTACTCGGGTGCGCTGTGGGTGAGTGGGGGGAAGAGAGAGAGGGCTCCCCCTGTTCCCCGCTGCTACCCCCCACTCCCCTCTGCAACCCCCCACCCCACAGCGCACCCAAGTACTTTTTACCCGAGTAGTGAAGTACTCGAAAATCGCGGTGATCGATTGCGAAATCGCCCTTACCGAGTACGTTCGCTCATCTCTATTTTTGACCCTTTCTGCCTTCTCCTTTACACATTACATAGCGCTCAATTAGCGCTATGCAATGCATAGAGATTCCGGCCAGCGATCATGTGACCGCCAGGTGCCACCTGACCCCAGCGGTCACATGATCGCCGAGCCGGGAGGCAAAAGGAGAATGCGGAAGACGCCGGACAGGTGAGCAGATCCCTCCACGGTGCAGTGAGCACCTGCACCCTCCTGAACTCTGTCAGTTCAGGAGGGTGCAGGGAAAATGTATTTTTTCTCACCCATTCTCCCCAGCTCCAATTTATTTGGAGCTGGGGAGAATGGGTGAGAAAAAATAAATGGATTGGAAAGGGTTAAATCCGCAACACACTGGATTTTCACCAATGATTTCATCCCTTTCAGTGTGAAATCCGTTGTGAAAGTTGCCCATTTTGCAGCAGATTTGCGCAGAGTGTGGATCCAGCCCAGAAGGCGTGTCAAGTGTGCAGGTCCCTTAACCCTTTTGCTGCCAGGATAATTTTTCAGTACAGTAATTGGACAAGAGCAAGAATGGAATATAGTATTTCTTTACATGTTATAGTTAGGGTCCTTTCGCACCAGCCGACTGGTGGGCACTTAAATGCTCAGCAGCCGTCCCGGAGAGAATTACTCCTATGCTCTTACACAGAAGCGATGGTCGATCAGTGAATGGAGTCAGCATGTTGTCTATGTCAGGGTCACCTCCCTGTTAATGCTTCTTGCCACTACAACCAAGGAGACCATGCCATATAAACCATCTCCAGACCATAACAGAACCACTTCCGTACTTACCTGTTGGCACAACACACTCCACACAGCTGGCACAACAATGATGGTTACCCATCATTCTCCACTCCCAGATACATCTAATCTAAACAGAGTAACGCAATTTATCACTTCATAGAACGTTAAAAAAAAACAAACAAAGAAAACGCTCAACTCTCCAATAACTTGTGCCATTGTAGACAGGCTGATGCATCTTCTTTGAGAGAACTTGCCAGAGTTTGCAGGATGAATGGAGGGAAATACCAGCTGAAGTGTATCAGACATTAGAAGATAGTATGCCACGGAGAGGATCTGAGGTCATTAGGGCCAAAGGAGCCCCACTAAGAAGTACCATATGGAAATAAATAGGACTTTTCGATTTTTGCTCAGCTGTCCAATTACTGCTGGCAGGATGCTTTACATACACATAAAGTACCTTCCAGACGTTTTGATACACCCCAGGTTTTAAACCACAAATCACTAGTCAGAAACATCTCCGAGAGGCTCTCCACCAAGAGTGGAAACGTACCCTCACAGAAAACTAAAACGTTAATGCACCGCAGCGTCATACAGGTAAAGGGGGATACTTCAAGGAGCCCAAAATATGAAATTATCCCCAGATTCCAAGAAAGAATGCATTTTGAAAAGTTAGGAAAAAAAACCCTATCTATCACTCCTTTAACCCAGAAAGCAACTAAACAGAAGAGGAACATACCACACATCTGTGTGGGGATAACAACAACTGCAGAAAAATAGGTATTTTTTGTCTTATGATGAAAAGGTGAATTAAGAAGGTCGGAGGTTCATCGCAGATCCAGCTGAAAATACCAGAAGAAAAAGTGCTACAAGCAGCGTTTTTTCTTCCATCCAAAAGCCGGGCAGAAAGCAGGCGGACCCCATAATAATTAGTCTGTCTGCCCTGGTTCCATCCAGAGATGGGAATCCCCGCAGCTGAATGCTTCCCTTTCCTGCTCCCCGAACAGAAAAGGGGAATCTCCATCACAGATGTGAAAGCAGCCTTATACAGCCCAAAGCCAGAAGATACTATACAACCAGAACAGTGGAAACAAAACATGACCAATAGTTTACACTACCTCCCAAAAAATGGTTGCAAAATTAAATTTTCATGTTTCAAACACAGTACCAAGGTAGACCCCTTATGTGAAACAAAGTGCTGTACAAGATCTGGGGGGTTGTGAGGCGTTCATACGTAGTACACGTTTACAAGCACTGGCAAGAAGAATAAAGTCAAAATTGCAGGAAGGCGCCAACTTATTTTTATAGGCAAATTAAACAAAAAGTAGGGTCATACATACAATTTCCCCATCGCCTATATGAATGCGGATCCTAATTCAAAACTGTCCATCCCTAATCTATCAGCATTATTAAGTTATGTTGCCAGACTTTTGTGCGGATTTCATGGAAACCTTTCTTGGCAAAAATTATTGCGTAAAAATTCAATTTTGACAGATTTTCTTCAGCATTAGTCCTTTCCAGCAGGACTAGAGACTGTAGTATGCTCCATTAGTTGCCGTAGTACTGAGGGTAGAGAAGGTCTCCATTCCATGATACCACTCATAGCACAATGCCGCCAGTCCGTGCTCAAGAAGTTGCTCTTTGCACGAGGTCTTTACTCAAACTTTTTGTGAAAATTCACAAATCTATGTAAAAAGATAATTTCTGACTGGCAGAAACCTCTTCCTTTGGCCAGAAACTTATTGGACATTCTTCTGTAGGAGTCAGCATTATGGTGGCGTGTACCAGATGTCACCCATAAGGGTTTATATTTAAAGGGATGGTTTCACGACGGCCTCCTCGAGTGGCTCTTGGCAAGCCATCCTTTTATTACCAGACCAACCATTCACTTGGATGACTATTATGCAAAACTACATTTTGGCTGCCACGTTCCCCCGGCAGTATTAATCCTTTGCAATCCAACTGGATTCAGGGTTTCCTAGGGAGCTTTCTCTTTCTGCCATTATACAATGGCGCCATCTGCTGGTTAGAGCCAGTACTGTGGTATGGGACATGCTGGAGAGGCCCCCGGCAACAGAGCAGACAGTAATCTACAGTGATTACCCTGCTGGACGTCTTCCGACATCGGAGCTGTACAGCGTTCAATCAGAATGTCTTTAGACGTCAGTGGATTGGAAAGGGTTACTGGTTTGCTTGGGGCGCCTAGCGTGGGACCTGGGACCATTAGCGAATGCACCCGACAAGGAGTTGTTCCTGGTAAGAGAACTCCTTTGGGATTAGATATGGACTGCGATAAAGAGGATGTAAAAAGTTTATTGAAGTGTGCCTTCATGTGATGCAGGTGTTTGGTGCAACTTAATCCGCTCTTCAATCCGGAGACGGGTAACATTCGGGCTGCAGCGTCATAAAACACAGGGCGTCATTACATGAGCAACTATTGATCCTCTTACTTCTTTCATAGGAAAGCAGCGAAGCAAAGAGTGTTAATTGCCGAGCTACATCTTTGGGGTCAAACATGGTTTTCATACAGTTTCTGGGTTCAGTGTCTTCTGGGTGTACTTCATGCGTTCAGGTCTTGCTGGCAACGGGGACTACAAGCTTTCACTGTGACAGGTTTGTTATCAAGGATGTATCTCCCACCCCAAGATCTTAACGGAAGATCACGGTACGGCTCTAGAGGTCTTGGATGTGCATTGCAATGGACAAAAAAAGTTTTGAATTATTAAACAGCATATATGCAAGTACTTGGATGAGAATAGAGTAATTAACCAGAGCCAGTATGTGTTTGTAACAAACAAGTCATGCCAGACTAATCTACTTTCCTTCTATGACAGAATCACTGACTGGGTTGATCAGGGAAATGCAGTGGATATAGTATATCTTGACTTTAGTAAAGCATCTGACTAAGTATCTCATACCATAATTCTTGAAAAAACTACCAAATATGGGACAAGGCAACTGTTACGTAGACTCAAAACTGGCTGAGTGATCATACTCAAAGAGTGGTCATAAACAGCTGCACATCCAAGTGGAAGAATGTATCAAGTGGGGTAGCACAAGGCTCTGTCCTAGGCCCAGTGTTGTTCAACGTTCTTATAAATGATCTGGAGGAGGGAATTGTAGGGAAACTGATCAGATTTGCCAACGACACAGAGCTAGGAAAGATGGGGGAGAGAGGGAAGCGCGAACAGTGGGCGGCGACTAACAGAATGGTATTTAACAAGGAGAAATGCAAAGCCCTACATCTGGGCAAGAAAAATGAGAAAAAGCACATACAGAATGGGAGGAATTGGGCTAAGCAGCACATGTGAAAAAGACTTGGGTATACTAATAGATCGTAGACTGAACATGAGTCAACAATGTGATGCAGCAGCCAAAAAGGCAAACACAATTCTGGGGTGTATTAAGAGATAGTAATTATCTCCCTTTACTATTCGTTAGTCAGACCTCATCTGGAATACTGTGTTCAGTACTGGGCACCAATTAAAAAAAAAAAAAAAAAAAAAAAAAAGAGAATGCTGAGAGTTGACGTAATAGCGGTCTACAAATATCTGAGGGGCTGTCACAGTGCAGAGGGGTCAGCCCTATTCTCATTTGTACAAGGGAAGACAAGAAGCAATGGGATGAAACTGAAAGGGAGGAGACACAGATTAGATATTAGTGAAAAACTGACAGTGAGGGTGATCAATGAGTGGAACAGGTTACCACGGGAGGTGGTGAGTTCTCCTTCAATGGAAGTGTTCAAACAAAGGCTGGACAAATATGTGTCTGGGATGATTTAGGCTGCCTGGCCACGGGCGCTGCTGCAGCAGCAGGAGCCAGCAGACAGATCTCCGCTGTCAGCCTATCTGACAGATAGGCTGACCGCGGAGAATCGCAGCAATTCGCAGCATGCTGCGACGGGCCGGACGCGAGCGGAGAATCGCAATGATTCTCTGCTCGTGGACAGGGGGGCTGCGCTCTCCATAGCAACACTATTATGGAGAGCGTTCACTGCATTCCCCGTGGCCAGATTATCGCCGCGGGCAACGCAATTTTAACCCGCCCGTTGACAGGCAGCCTTAGTGATCCTGCACCAAGCATGGGGTTGGACCAGATGACCAACGCTACCATTCTATGATTCTATGAGCCTGGAGCTCCCTTCTAACTATACAATTCTACAAAACAGAGCTCATGTTTTCAACTACATGACATCTAGGGTAGCTTCTATCTTCATTGGTATTAGCTGATTAACACATTAGTTACATATTGACTCATGGTAGCGTTTCATGGGTGTGCCTTAAATAAAGAGTGCTTCAAGAGGACATTGTTTATATGACAAAATAAAAAAAAATTAAGAGACACAAACACCCCAAAGCTGCTGCCAACAAAGAGCCACCTTTCCAAATACAGAACCAGGAAACGTTTCCAATGTTCACATTTTACAGCAAGCCAAGTGTAGAATAGCGTGGTGTCCATTCCAGAGAACGTTATATATGGTTATGCCAAGTCCCCCACATGCAGTCTGTGCGGCGGCTATCTACTCAATAACGAGCAGGTATGAGTCTAGGTGTACAAAGCAGACATGACTGAGAAAACTAATATAAGCAATTATGGAGCCACATTCTAAAATCTAAAAAGGTCCATTTAGACAAGATGAATGTCATGCAAACAATGCCTGACACTCGTCCCTGTGTGTCCTCGATCCCATGCTGTTGCACGGGAGCTAGTAGTGCTGGCTCGCTCACAGAGCAGCCAGCAGGTGGGCAGAGAGGCTGCAGGAGATTTCTCTCCTCTCACTCCCCCGCCCCTCTTCATTGACATAACATAGTGGCCGTTCAGTACTGAACGGCTACTATTTACACTGAGCGATCAGCTCATAGTCCATCGTTTATGCTGCATATGGTGCTGGACGATGAGCTGATGGCTGCTATTTACACTGAGCGATCAGCTCATAGTCCATCGTTTATGCTGCATATGGTGCTGGACGATGAGCTGATCGCTCAGTGTAAATAGCAGCCATTTAGTACTGAACAGTCGCTATGCTATGTCAATGCAGAGGGGCAGGGGAGCGTAAGGAGATAAATCTTCTCCAGCAGCCCCGCTGAGACCAAGCGATACTAGCTCCCGTACAGGAGCACCGGAGCGATGGATAAGTATTGGGTATAGTTTGCCTGACCAAAAATCTATGGCAGAATTGATGCGTTTTCACTCCCTGCTATTTTATTTTTTTTATAGGTTTACCAATATAGTTTATATACCCCCCAAAAATGGCACCAATAAAAACTACAGATCGCCACGCAAAAAAGAAGCCCTTATACGGCCTCGCCGACGTAGAAATTAATAAAAAAATAAAAAAAAGTTATGGCTTTTGAAAAGTTGGGATGAAAATCCGCCAAAAATAGTTGCAAGGTCCTTAAGCAGTTAAACACTTTTTGTCGTGCAGTTTAAACAGTGTCTTCAATTTATTGTACGAGTCATTATGGATACGATGATACCAAATATGTGGGATTTTAATTTTAAAACTTTTATACTAATAGGGAAAAGACTGAAAAAAGTTTGTTTGTTTCTTTTTTTTTTTACATCTCTTTATGTCCCTGTGGGGGACGTGTACCATAACTGCTATGATTGCAATAAGGCATTGCAGGACTTCTGTAGTGTAATGCCTTATCACTTAAAATAGCAATCATAGGCAATGGCAAGCTAGGAAGCCTGTACCTGGGGCCCTGTTGCCAAGGCAACCCATCGGCCCTCCGCGAATACATTGTGTGTTATGATCGGTGGAGGTCCAGAGGCACCCCCTCTGATCTCAAGAATTGGGATCCTGCTAGTCTCTGTATTAAGGGTTTTACCGCTAGAAAAAAAAAAAAAATTTTTTAAATGAACAACCGAGTTCAGCCTAAGAAACCCACAACAATACTTAGCGGTCTTAAGCCCCCCGGAAACAGCCGAGTGGCTTTAGTTCCCGAGAAGAGGAACGTCCAAAGGAAGACAGGTGACTGCTGTAACATTCAAACTCCTGGCATCAGCGCTCGCATCCTAGGTGCCATGATGCTAAGAGTTTAGAACAGTGATCACCTGACTGCGGACTGATCTGTTTCTTGCGGGGCCTTTAATTTAACAGCTGGGCACTGCATAAAATATATATCTTTTAACATTGGGAAAACCTCTTTTGAGCGGAGGTCATGCATGTGTCCTGACACTATTCAGTTGCAAGGATCTGACACCATTACTGCAAGGAATAGAGTGGTGCAATCGCCACTCCATTCATGCAGGGACCGTCATTCTTGGGACCAGTATGGGGTCCCAGCGGTTGAACCCCCCACTAATTATAAGGTAATGCTGCTATACTGTGAAAAGGGGACATCTTTAGCTCTTGTACAATCCTTTTAACTGCAGCTGCTAAGGCAAAGTTACTGCTCCACAGTCATGTACAAAACAATATTAAAAAATTATATATATATATACACACACACACAAAATGAAAAAAAAACATTTGAAAAAAAAATCCGTTTCACTGTCTGGTTTTAATTAGTAAAGAGAAAAATTATAAGCGATACATTAACGGTTGTAAGAAGTGATGATCTCTCACACTCCTTTGACAGCGTCAGGTATGAATTAAAGTTCGTATGTTCTTCCAGGAAGGTGGAGGATCTTCTGGAGAATGTACAGCACTGGAAGAGCTAAAACTGCAAATTTGACACGAGGAACACGTTTCTCTATCTATTTTCCTGAATGAAGGCTTCCATCAAGTCCAACCCCAGAGCGACAGCCCCAGACCATTAGTTCGCATTCACTTCTCCAAGGCAGAAGCATTCTGACATCCATCAATCCGGACCGAACTGCCAGATGGATTCAGCAGGTCCAGCATCATTCATGGTGATCGCCGCCGTGCGTTCAGCAATGGTGACTCCATTCATGAGGATCTGATGAAATGAGGTTTAGAAGAGGCAACCAAGTGTTGTGTTGATAGGAGATTTTCGGTGTCCAGCCACCCAGTTTTCTCTATTGCTGATCATAACCACTTTCACAAAAAAAGCAATTTCTGGTAACGGGCGCTGAGAGCTGGCATCACGAGTGCCACGCTGTAACTTACTGTGCTCTTACAATGGCTGATGTTGTATGCCGGAGCTAAAGGTGCCGAAACTCAGAGTGATCATCGGGCACAAATGTTCCTCCGACAATCAGTCCATATAAAAGGGCCAACGATCAGCTAACAAACCGGTGAACACTTGTTCGTTGCCTGGCCATTAAGCTCTGACAAGCTTGCTGATCAGCGGTCCATCGCCACGTTCAGCCCAGAGGCAGGATTCTCAATCATAGGCATACTAGAGAATTGCAGTCATGGCTTCCATTGTTTACCATATTAAATGCTGCTCGCGTTCAGGAAAAGTCACTATTATAAATGCAGCTATTAAATGCTACAGCAAGCTGGGAGGCAATACGAATCTAAGGGTACTTCACCCAGGACGAAGTGTGAAGCATGCGGAAATTAAAAAAAAGGAAAAAAGGCGAAGAGAACAAGGAAGAAAGGCAAAAAAAAGGAGAAGAAAAAAGAAAAGTATTGAGAAGGTAATAAATGATGCACAGAAGGCAGGGAAGAGCAGAGGGTAAAAGAAGATCAGCAAGAAGCTTGTTACTACACATACAGGTAGCATCCGGCTGCCAAATCATTTTAACCCCCCCCTTTTGCGGCGGTCACTAATGGGCGGGGTACTTCCCGCAAAATGACGTACCCTTGCGTCATAGGGATAGCGCGAGATCATAGCAGATCTTGCGCTATCTCGCAGCGGGAGCCGGCTGTCACTAGTAGCCGGCGTCCTGTTGCAACAGCGGGGGGCATCGGATTCACAGAGCGCGCTCCCACTGTGAATCCAGCCTTCTCTCGTTATAACATCGCGGGAGCTCGGCTGGTTGCTATGGCAACAGGATGCCAGATACCGGCGTCCTGTATTGCCATTGCCTAAGATCGCTGTAATAAGCGATAAGGCATGGCAGGAGAGAACTCCTGCCATGCCTTATTGCAGCGACCATTAGTGCTGTAGTAAAAGTCCCTCAGAGGGACACAGATGGTGTAAAAATAAGAGCAAAATAAAGTACTAAAATAAAAATGTTAAAAAAAAAAAAAGTTAAAAAACCTTTTTTTATGCTTTCTCATATTAGCATAAAAAAAAATAAAAAAATAAAAAATCCCACATATTTGTTATCGACGCGTACAATAGATTGAATATGCTTTTTATCCCGCACGGGAAAAAGCGTTAAAAGTAAAAAAAAAACATTAAAAGTGATAAATATGTGTACCCCCAAAAAAACTACAGCTTGTCTTGCAAAAAAAAAAAGCCCTCAGAGCTCAGTCCATGGAAAAATAAAAAAAGATAGGACTTTGAATGCAGTGAGTTTAGAAAAAAATTATTTCCCCCCCCCCCAAAAGAAAAAAAAGGGTTTTTATTGTGGAAAAGTGGAAAAACCTAAAATAAGAATTTTGGTATTGTTGTAACCGTACCGGAGAAAAAAAAATGTATTGTGTCATTTATGCTGCATAATTAACGCTTTAAAAAAATACATAAAATATTAATCTATGGCAGAATTGATGCGTTTTCTCTCCCTACGATCATATAAAAAATAAAAGTTTTACAATATAGTCTATGTACCCAAAAGTGGTACCAATAAAAACTACAGTTCGCCACGCAAAAAAACAAGCCCTTATACGGCCGCGTCGACGGAAAAATAAAAAGTTATGTCCTTTGAAAACTGGAGATAAAAAAAATACCAAAAATCGTTTGGTCCTCAACGCCAAAATAGGCCATGTCCTTAAGGGGTTAAGGTATTGGCTTGGCGAACTACTGACAGCCAGGCTCCTGCTCTAACCACCAGAAACAGAGAAACATGAGATCTTGAGTTTAACCCCTTACAGGCCACAATAAATAGCACCTGTAGCATTGATCAGAGGTAGGGGACTCCTCCTGTCACCCATTGGCAATCCCAAGGTACCAATGGGTTCCCATGGCAGCCAGAGGCCTGACAAAGACCTCCATGTCTGCCATGTAACTCAGCCTATTAGACCCTGGTCTGCAGCAGGGTTTAGTAGGCTGATGTCACAGGCATTGTAGCAAAAAAACAAAACAAAAAAAAACAAAAAAAACAAACAACTCGCACCTTCAAAAGATAGGACATGCGTGGCTACAATGCCCACATCGAAGGTCTGTGCTGCGAGATAAGATAGGACCTGACCCATCTTTGGTGCGCTGTGCAGGAGTTTCCATTGACTCCTATGGGAGCTGGAGTTTATGGAAACTCCTGCACAGGAAAAGATTACAAGCCATTAGGAGGATTTCTGCCGACCAAGGAAATTCCCAACCACAGTGGTGCCGCTTCACCCAGAAGCACATTTTAAATGTCCCACAATAAACTCCTATTAGTCCCCGCGGGGATGTGGGGAAGCCTTGAGGGATCCCTTAATCCCCACATGAACTAACAGGAATTTACAGCAGGACATATTTTAGATGTGCTTCTAGGCAGCACGTTTTAAATGTCCCGCTGTAAGCAGCTAGGAATTCCTCCAGTCGCAGTGCTGGGCTATTCCCCCAGTAGTGGGGGCAGTAGGGGACTGCATCCACCTGTCTCCACAAGAGATTTCCCTATAGAGGGGAGAGAAAGGGGAGGCGGGATTACAAGACGTCCCCAAGAAAGAGTGAGGAGAGGACAGGGGATTAACCCATAACAGGGAGAGAGCAGGGCCACGGCTTAATCCCGGATAGCCCTCTCTCTCTCTATCCCTGCTATGGGGAAATCCCAAAGCCCCCCTGGGGCTTCATCTCTCTGGGCTCCTTCACACTGGCCGTGATTCACCCCTGCCATCCTTCTGGAAACCCCTGGATGTGAGGAATTTTCACCTTGAAACACTCGCATCTATGTGGGAGTTCTTTGCAACCGTGCCGCAGCCGTCACAGACACGACAGAGGATCGCAATGTTCTCCCACCAATTTCAATGAGGCTGGCCCCACTGGTAACATGTGGAGAGTACTGGATTCGACAGCTTCGCAACCCTGCAGGGCTGAAGGAATCCCCTGTCTCAGCTTTCACAGCTGTGGCAGGGGATCGCGATCTTCTCTTGGAGCAGCTGCGCTTTTTTTTTTTTTAAGCAACATGCTGCTTCAGCGAATGTTTGATTTTCACACATATAAAGCTCGGGTCTTCTGCGTGCGTTAATTTTTTTTTTTTAACACACGCCTATACTGTACTAAAAGCCCTATTTACACACAATGACTGCTTTGAACGACTGAACAAGTTAACGACATTTTTGCATAGAAATGCCAAACATTAAAATGAACAGATAAGCGTGTGAAATCATCTGCATTTCCCTCAGATAATCGTTAACACTGTATATGTTGTTTTCTCAGGTGGGCGTGTTTATGCGAGGAATCGCTGGCAGGCAGGGTTTTAATTAGTGTGAAGATAAGCCATTGTCTTCTTCCTGCATGAGTAAACAAGTAGTTATTGTGTTTTGAAAGGCAAACAATTACCCCTCTCCTAAAGTTGTTCAGTCCTTCAAGACAATGAACTAACAACAATTTTTATGAAGTCAGAAACTCAGCAATAAACTCATAGTGCACGACGGCTTTGCATTTACTCGTAACGATTATTGCAAATTTAACGAATTTTGAGCGATAATCATTGCGTGTAAATGGGCCTTAACCCCTTGAGTGGCACGCCCGGAAAATTTCCGGGGACGAGCTCCACTGCTCATAGCAACATAGCCCGGAAGATTTCCGGGCTATGTATCACTATGGGAGCTGCAGAGCACAATGCCACAAGCTGTGACATTGTGCTCTGCCTGCACAGACCCACACAGAGCAGTGCAAGGGCTTTGAAAAAACAGCAGAAGATATTGCCGACATGTCGGCAACCTCCTGCTTTGTTTACAGGTTGCCATAGAGACCATCGGCTTGTCAGAAGCAAGCCGATGGTCTCTGTGGCAGGGAGAGCTGGTTGTTAGCTGTCAGAGGACAGCTAGGTACTAGCTCTTACAGCAGAGATCAGAGAAAACCTCCGATCTCTGCTGTGTTAACCCTTTACATGCTGCAGTCTATGTGACTGCAGCATGTAAAGGGCTGTCATCATCGGACCCCCGGAATGTGATCAGGGGTCCTGATGGGTCCCTGTGGAAGTCCCCTAAAAGGGACAAAAAATAAAAAAAATTTAAAAAAAAAAATAAAAAAAAAAAAAGTCAAAAAATTATTAAAAAAAAATAAAAAAAACACTTGTCTCCCTTTACTTTGTAAAAAATAAAAAATACAATCACACATGTGGTATCCGTGTGCGCCGTAATGACCTAGAGAAGGAAGTTAATACATTATTTAACCCCTTAATGACATGGCCCCTTTTTTTCTTTTTTCCCCATTTCTTTTTTTCCTCCCCCCTGTTTAAAAAATCACAACTTGGCCCGCAAAAAACAAGCCCTCATATGGCCATGTCAATGGAAAAATGAAAAAGTTATGGCTCTTGAAACGCAACTGCAAAATTAGTTGAAATTCAATGATTAGACCATTTTAAAAAACCTGCCCTGGTGGGCACGACAGGGTGGTAGGAAACCTGCCACTCAAGGGGTTAAGGCATCGAATAGGCCCACCACCAATGGAGTAAACATTAAAGGGGATTTCCGGGACTGTGACATTCACGGCCTTTCCTTAGGATAGGTCATCAATATCATATCGTGAAGGCGTCCAACTCCCGACACCTGCACAATCAGCTGTTTGAAGGGGTTTCAATGTTCTGGTGAGCACTATAGCTTCTTCATGATTAACAACCATACCTGTGCTTGATATTGCAGCTCAACCCATTCACCCAAATAGGGACACGATGTAGAATGGCGATGACATCAGATGACCAATGGACGTGGCATGGCAGGCCAAGAAAAAAGTTGCCCATATCACCCGAACGCTGGAGCACAATCAAACAACTGATCGGCAGTCGTGCCAGGAGACCTTTCCCCTATCACCACGATCTGATAATGATGACCTGTTCCAAGAATGGGTCATCAGTATCCAAGTCCCTGAATAAAACCTTTTAAACCATTGAATGTAATTCTTGTCTGAATGGGGAGTGGGGGTGGGGGCGAGAATAGAGGATTCTTATATTTCCAGTCCAAGTATGAGGCTACACACGAGCAAGCAATATATTGTGCCATGAAACTCTACCTAATATTACGCTTCTGAGATCTACCTGTGGATGCAAGGAGTTTCAGGCAAAAACGCAGCTCATGGGTGAAGTTCTAATCCTCTTGCCCGAGTTGTACACGCGATTGAAGTTAATGGGAAACTCTTCCAATCCTCTATGGGAAACCTCGCATTGCACGGCATGCAAGACATTAACCCTTTGCAATCCAATTTTGGATTCAGAGTTTCCTAGGGGGCTTTCTGTTTCTGCCATTATACAATGGCACCATCTGCTGGCTTAGAGCCAGAACTGCAGTGTGGGACATGCTGGAGAAGCCCCCAACAACAGTGCGGCCAGTAATATACAGTAAGAACACCCTGCCGGACATCTTCCGACATTGGAGCTGTACAGCCTTCAATCAGAATGTCTTTAGACGTCAGACAATGGATTGGAAAGGGTTAAAGCTCCCATTGAAATCAAATCGCGATACAAAAGGTTAAACATGCCACGGGGTTAAAACAAACAAAAAAAAAGAAACAAAATACAAAATATGCTTATTTTGTTCATTTTGCCTCCCCCCCCCCAAAAAAAAAACAATAGAAGTGATAAATTAAAAAGAAAAACCTGTATGTGCCCCACTATGGTGCCAATAAAAACTATAGTTTATTGTGCAAAAAATTTAAAAAAAGGCCTTCAAAGCTCAGTCCATTAGGAAGGAAAAAAAAAAAGTTATGGGAATTTAAATGCAGCAATGTAAAAAAAATATATTGTCCTTGTGAACAAGATAGGCCGCCTTATTCGGTGGGTTAAAACATACTTCGTTTAGCTTGCTTTTAGGACAGATCCACACGAGGAATAACACTGGATTTCGTGTGAAAATTCTCAGCGTTACCTAAGCCGCACTGGTAAAATACTGCTCGTTCGCAATGTATTGCGAATGGACAGAGTTTCATACGATGCCTATACAAATGTATAGGGCTCACGCTGCGTGGTACACGGAGAAATACAGCATGCTGCCATCCATTTCTCTGCGTATAGATATGCAGTGTCCACACACACAGATTAATGAACGTCTATTGACTTTCATAGCCTCCAGTCACCGTGTATCACATGCATAATATGCGGTGAAAACACGTCCATGGACATTAGCCCTTAGGGTGACTACCCACTACAGTTCTTTTTCCCTGAGAAATTCGCAGCGTTTTTTTCTCCAGGGGTCTATGGGACTTGTTAATGTTAAAAACCACGATCGCGGAAAGAGGGGGGGGGGGGGGGGGGGAATATAAAAACAAAAAAAAAAATAACACACACACACACACACACACACACACACACACACACACACACACACCGCAATTTAAGCACTGTGTACTAGGGAAAGAAGGCAGAAGGGGTTAAAAGCTGTTTCACCCTCCTCCTCCTCCGGGTTATCAACTGTGACTAATAGCTGACAACCCGACCTGCTTCTGATTGCAGAACAGGGGCTTTAATCCCCCACCATACTTTCTTTTTTTTTACCATCGGCTGGGATTAAAGCCCAGGACCACGTGCTGTAAATTTACTGTACTTGCACCTTAATGGGTTAAAAATGCCTCCGATCACTCCAGGTAAAGTAGCAATCCAGTGGTATGGCTGATCGGTAACAACTTTCCCATTATTTTCAATGGTTGACCTCACACTGAACTCGCGTGCACCCCGCACACTGTGTGATGCATTTTCCTGTTCCATTAAAAACAATGAGCGATGCATTTCGAGGTTAAAAAAAAAAAAAAGGGGGGGGGGGGGGGGGGAAATAAATAAAAAAAATTAAAAAAAAACAAAAACACACGTACGAGTCCATTCCATAGAATGGGGTTCATATTCTTGCATCTCGCAAAGAACAAATGTCACACTTTTTTTTTTTTGCCGTGAGAGCAGCCTTGGGCCATTTGAAAGTGTTTGTGTTATATGGCAAGACCAGAAGATGTATGCGGTAGGAAAAGAGGTAAAGTGCGATCACATGTATAGTACCAGCATTATATGTAATCTATAAGAGCCTTACCTTCAGCTATACAAATATTCATTTATTGACAAAGTTTTACATGAAATCTATGAATTTAAAACCCCACATTTGTGCCTCATATAACCAGCACGGCTCTGCATTAGAAGAAACACAACAAATCATGAATAACCTTGTTGGAACGAGTACTTCAGGTCAGAGAACGGATGACAGGCTGCCAACTCAAGGGGACAAGGCTCAAGGGCGCCACCTAGTAAAACAAAAACAGTTAAAAGAAGATATACATACAGATCTGAAGTAAATGTGTTTTTACCTGCAGGACAGCAAACACAAAACAGCCCAAAAGACGACAATTTAGTGACTGGACAAACAGGTGACCGAATTATCATTTGTCGTTGAGTTGCTGGCAGAGCTGACACAGAGCAATAATCGTTTCACACGTCTCTTTCCTAAAGGTTATTGGAACAGAACGGCTGGATTTTCCCATTTTGGCAATGAAAAATCAATATGGGACTAAGATCATAATATACCAGTATAGAGTAGGAGCTCAGTTTGTAGGTCACCATCATGACACTTGTCACCACATCTCATGTTCTGTAGTTGTAGATTCAGTAGCAGAGAGGGAGGTCCGGCTCCCGAAGCCACCAAAGCCCATCCACAGCATAGGAGATGCTTGGGTATATACAGATTATAGGTTACCTTCTATTGGAACTGGTATAGGAGTATTTGTAGGCATATCATCCACAGAGTCATCATATTCCTCATACGAGCCTAAAATAAAGTAAAGACATTGTATGACCGCTACACAAAATAAATAGTTTTTAATGGCTCGGAGGCCCCTTGTGTGTAGTGACCTCTTCTTCCGGTTGTGTAGAGCTTGTTGAGCACTAGACGCCTCTACAACACAGAGAAGAGATTTCATCAGTTAACAGAGTCTGAGAGGGGCGCATTATTGGGATGTGAGAAGCCAGATGGTCGTACCGATGAATTGTCCTCCACCGGCCGTTCTGAATAAACTGATAGGAAGTGCTGGGACCAGCGGATGCATTAAGGCACACAAGGTGACTGTGCTCAGGACTCCCCCAACAGACCAGCAGTAGAGAGAAGCATCTGACCAGACTGTTAGGAGGTGTTGAGACCAGTGGATCGGGGCACACAAGGTGACCGGGCTCAGGACGCCCCCCGACAGACCACCAGTAGAGAGGAGTGTCTTACCAGACTGTTAGGAGGTGTTGGGACCAGTGGATGTGTAAGGGCACACAAGGTGACCGGGCTCAGAAACTCCCCAACAGACCACCAGTAGAGAGGACCATCTGACCAGGCTGTTAGGTGTTGTGACTAGTGGATGTGTGAGGGTCTGTAGCGGGCTCAGGACCCCCCCCTACAGACCACCAATAGAGACGAGCGTCTGACCAGACTATTAGGAGGTGTTGAAACCAGTGGATGGGGGCACACAAGGTGACCGGGCTCAGTACCCCTGACAGACCACCAGTAGAGAGAAGCATCTGACCAGACTATTAGGCCTCATGTCCATGGGGAAAATCAGGCCCGCTCCGGATTCTCCCTGGAGAATCTGCAGCGGGTCCCTCCTGCCCCGCGGACATGAGGGCTGAAAATAAGAATAAATGAGAATAAACTCACCTCCCATCCGCTCCGTTTCTTCTCTTCGCCGCGGCGTCATCTTCTCTGCGTCGCGGCCGGATCTTCTTTCTTCGGCTCGGCGGATGTGCATGATGACGTCGGTGACGTGCCCCGCGCATGCGCCGTCCCGAAGAAAAAAGATCCGGCCGCGACGGAGAGAAGATGGCGCCGCGGCGAAGAGAAGAAACGGAGCGTGTGAGTAAAATCCGAATTTTGTCTCCCGCAGATCCAGACGGCTTCCATAGGCTTCAATAGAAGCCCGCGGGAGCCGTCCCCGCGGGAGACCCGCATGAAAATGGAGCATGGTCCAGATTTTTTCATGCTCCATTTTTTTAAAAATCCCTTTTATTGACCATCCGCGGGTATTTATCTACCCCGCGGGTGGTCAATGCATCCCTATGGGGTGCGGATCCGCGGGCGGGAGAAGAGTTAAAATCCGCTGCGGATTTTAATTCTTATTTTGCCCGTGGACATGAGGCCTTAGGAGGTGCTGAGACCAGTGGATGGGGCACACAAGGTGATCAGCCTCAGGACTGCCCCTCCAACAGCCACCAGTAGAGAGGTGCGTCTGATGGTCTGACAGGCACTAGCAGCCCCAACTGTTTTGTTGTCCGCCATACAGAGGAGCAGCCCGACGTTTGGCGGCAGACAGGAGGAGCAGTCCGACGTTTGGCCACCTATAGTCCCTTTTGCCCTAGTCAATTCCTACCGGTATTACACGGCACCTATGACTAGGACAGACACCACGTAATGCTGCATTCCCTCTACAGACGGGACGTACATGATTAATGCTAGAAGTCCAGCTCGCAGGTAAAGGGCTTCTTCAAAGTGGACAATGTGACCTTACATTTCAGGGGAGCAAATCTAATGTAGGATTGTACAAAGCTGTTTATAAGAAGTGTCAAATAATAACTCCTCTCAGCCAGAAGTACATTACCAAAGTCTTCCATGTCCTGTGGATCCAAGTCTTCTACACTTACGTCCACACGTGCGTCACGAGGGGAGGCCGCGGCTTCAGGAAACAAATAGATGTAAATAACGAGAAGTGGGAGTACAACTAAACAAAATAAGTCAATTACAGACAATATACACAGAAGGGAACGGGAATTAAGAGTCAAACTAAATGGCCGCCAAATATTTTTTACGGAGGAAAAAAAATAAATAAATAAATAAATAAAAAGAAAAAAAATTTAAAAAAAGGGAAGCCATTTTTGAAAGAAAAAAAAAAAACACCTGTCATCTTTTTGGCCCTTTTAACACGGGACGATCATTCATATCCCTGGGCTCCCACAAGAACCTGAAGGACAATCATCCCGTGCAAATGCATGCAGCGACTGAACGACAATGTGAATGACCCCCAGATGATGAGAGACATGCAGCAAAAGAGTGCTAAAAAGTTGTGTAACATTATAGCGTGAGAAAACGCAGCGATAATCGCACTAAGCAGCATTGATTTCGCTGTCGCCCGTGTGAAAGACAGCGAAAACATAGCATTTTAGACATACGCTCGTGTGAGCCGACCCTAAAAAAAAAAAAATAATAATTATTCAGTTTTTTTGAGGCATTAAAATCCTGTGAGGTTTAGAAAAAAAAAAAAAAAAAGACAAAAACCCCACATGCAGTAACCTGACAGCGTTTTAAGCTGCTGGTCAGCTAATAGAAATGCGTCAGTTATAAGCTGCACATTTCTTCACCTGATGGGATTTTAACGACTCAGAACTTTATGGATGACTTTCTATAAACTATTTTTGTTCTAGTAAGAAGCTGTGAATCTCACCTTCAGTTGCATCCGGGTCACTGTCTCGCTCTTCTCCAGGATAAGGGTCTTCTGTCACATCTGTCTGTAGGGGACGGTCTTCTCCACCAAGACACGTGTATTCTTCCAACCAGGCGCTCCCGCTAAGATGACTTGATATGGAGTCTGTAGTAGAGGAGTCTTTGTAGCTGCAAGGCTGGTCTGCTTCCATTACATTTACGGGACTTGAGCCGGCGGACTCGTCTGGCGTCGGTAATGCTTGCCAAAACTTTCTCATCTCTTCATTAATATTCAGTCCGTCATAGTCAATGGAGACAAGCGCCACGGGTATATGGCACAAGACGCTCTCATGTATTTCACAAACTCTTAGATCCAACATAACTTCAGCAATCCTTTCGTAAAAGTAGTTTTTGCCTTCTGAGGTCCAAGTACCCGCTTTCATATTGAAATCCACCAGGCAGCATAAAAATGCTTGAGGAGGAACTTTTCCCAAGTGCTCAGGAAGCTTCCGAATTTGGTCTCGCCCAACAGAGTCTTCATTACCGTAGTCAATAAACGTCACGGTCACCAGATCTGCCTCCATTCTAGTAACAAAAGCCCTGTACCAGTTGTTATCCTCACTAAAGAGGACGTTGCAAGGGCTGCCGATCTTAAGGGCAGCAATGAAGTTATCGCTCTTGAGGGACTGCTCTCCAGCCTCTTGGACTTGTGATGCTAAAGAGTCAATGTCTGCCGTTGACAGCTGACACCAGAACCGGTCGGGGCCATCTACTGCACTAGCATACACCTTTACGGTTGCTGCTGGTTGTGGCAAATTCCAAGTGAAAGCACCAATAGTAATTTCCTCCTCGTTCACAATCCTTAGGTTCGTCAACGTTTCGCTTACTTCCTTGAGGTTTTCCTCCAGCATGGGTTCTTCTGATGCAGCCAGCAGGTCATTAATACTTCCCAGTTTATCTTTAAGAATTACATCCCACTTATGACCATCTTGTTCCAGAAACTCACAGTCTAGCTGAACATCTTGTGTACGGTTGGAAAATTCAGTCAATATGTCCTGCAGGTTTGGCGCCATCAATGCGTTCTTAGGTTTAATTAACGAGCAACGAATACTCATTGGTGGAATGGAGCAACACTTCTGGGGAAGTCTGTAGTTCTTACAGTCCAAGAGGACACTAGTGTTCCCGTAGTCAATGTACTCTACACATAAGCCCTGCTTGGTCTTTCCTGTAACTACTCCTCGATAATACAGTCCATCATCGGGAAAATAAGCACAAATAACATTTTCCACATTTAGGTCTTCATCAAGATCCTCAAATGAACTTGTCTTGTCGTTCAAAATGGCCGACACCTCATCCAGCCGCCTGTCCTCAGCAACCTGCACGTAAAAATCGAGAACAGAGTTGATGTGTGAAACGTACACAGATTCCTTCATTCCAGGGAAGATCTCTCTGTTGGGAATATCACTTAATGTCACCACAGGGGGTTTTGCTGGAGACTGGCGTTTAGCTGGAACCGTGGAAGCTCTTTGTGGCAAGGGCCGGTTGTTCTTATCTTGTTTGGCATCTCGTCCGCCAACGCTTCCATGATAGGAACTCTTGGATGAAACGTTCTGGGTGCTTTCCATCTTTCTTTGGCCAGTCTCCATCTTTCTTTGGGTACCAAGCTCTTGAGATTGTGACTTGTAGTCTGCATTTTCTGCTTTATAGTGGACTCCTAGATTTTTTCTGTGATGTGGCTCGGCTTCTTGACTGATATCTAAACAGCTGCGAGTATCAGACTCTTTGCTTCTATTTTTTCCTACAGCGAAAAGAGTTTTTCTTTCTTGGTTGCTTGCGTTATCAGGCGATTTCCTTGAGTCACCCTGCTTAAAGGTCTTGGGCTTATCAACTGTGAGATTAGATTTGTCTTTTGAAACCCTGACGCCCAATTTGCTTTTGAGCGCTGCATTAATTTGCAGGTTACCATCATACAGTTGTACTGATGACTTTCCGTTCGCATCTTTGCTAACAATCTCTGCCTTCAAGGTTTTTTCCAGAACGGTATTTGCAAACCAGGTTTCGATTTCAGTTGAAACGTTAGACGGGATATCAGACAAGGAGAATTTTATTGCCTGCATTGGCAAAAGTAAGATATCATGTTCACTAGACATAATAGGCAAAAGGTCTTCTTCTGAAACTTTTTCGGTATTGCCAAAGTCGACAAATAATACTTTTTTACTTCCATTCTCAGACTGGATGTGGCCACGATACCACTGCTGGTCGCTGTACTTGGCTAGACACAGAGCTCCAGACACGGGAGACAATTTTGTCTTTTGCGTTTTCTCTACAACCCTTTTGATAGAAGATGAAATCATATCGAGTGCAGAGTTTCCGGCCAGCTGTGCATAAAATAATGAAGAAGAGTCCACATGGGTGACATAGATCATCACCTCTTTCCCACATTTAATATCATGCGTTGAATAGTAGTAGGACTTCAGTTGTACACATGGCGCCAGGGCTTTGTGATGCAAGTGTTTTGCGTGGCCCCTCTTTACCAGAGTATCGCACAGTCCGGAAAATGGGGTATATAAATCCACAATATAAAATTGCTTTTTATCCAGAGATGCCGTTGCATAAAATATGCAGTGGAATTCGGTCCATTTGGAGGCTTTCTGGACAAACTCTTGAAAGACGGTGGTGTCTTCACCATCCCAAAGGAAGGGGTTGTCCCCTCTTGGAGTAATGATATTATAGAGACTACACCTAAAAGCCTGGGCCTTTAACTGGAAGAATTCACCATTTATGGCACGAAGATCGGCAAAAGGGACAGTTTCATGGTTTCCGTAGTCAACATAAAATACTTCAACAGTAGATGTTTTTGATATAGTTACTGGAAACTTGGTGATGAATGCTCGGTACCATTTTCCATCCAGTGAACTTTTTGCCAGGCAAGCATAAGTACTGCTGCTATAGGGACAATTTGTAGATATGCAATGGCTCTGTATGGCCGCCATCAATGCCAAAAGATCTGATTTTGACCTGGCATTTTGGCACCAAAACTTACCAGGGTTATCAACGTGTGTTACTAGTACTTCGATTGTTGTGCCGGGGTCATATACCTGCTCTTGAAAGGGAGAGTAGTCCAAGATCTCCATATCCTCCTCGTGGAAAGATGGCGCTGTGGTCTCCTTAGGCACATAATCTGAAGCAGTCGCGCTCAACACAGCCGTCGGCGATTCCACACGTGCGATTTTGTCACCGCTGGAGTGACTCTTTACGGAACAGAGTTCCTCAAACCTTGCGAGTCCTTCTTTGGCGAGGATTTTTCCTACATTTTTGTCTTCAGTTCTAGATTGGTCCATCACCTCTATGGTATACTCATCGGCATCTTTTGATATCACGTGAATGATGAGCTTCTTATCTGTGACTGCCACTTTAAAGGCTAGGATGGCTTTCTCACTCCAGGTCTCTTCTACGGGGTAAGTATCGGCAAGGCAGCATTTATTCGCCAACGCTTCAAGTTTTGTATATTCTGCAGGAAGTTCCCCAATGTTGGACCAGTCCACCACCATGGACATGCCAATATCTAGAAAGAATACTTCTACCGGCTTATTTTCGGTGGGTATAACTTCAACACGGTAGTACAAATCTTGATGCCTAGCACAGTATAATTGTCCTAGTTTCAGATTAGTTAGACTACCCATCAAGCTTGGGTCTTTGGAATATAGCGCCGTCATTCCGTTTACCATTTTCTTATAGTCCTCAGCAAATTTTCCAAGCCGAACCCAAAAATTGGAAGGGTCGATGACAAACTCCACCACCGCGTCTTCAAATTTGCTCACCTTAAGCTCCTTCGGAGGGTACCTGGACATATACGGGATTGGTTTTGCACATAGCGCCTTCGGGCGAATTGCTAAGAGGGAATTGAAGCTCATGCCATCTTCCGCAAACAAGGTGACCCCGTACAAATGTTCATAGGAATTGTAACATTCGATCCTGGCGGTGACGTGCTTCCCTAGCAGCGAACTACGCAGGTCGGTGATAAGCATCATCCTCCACGGAAAATTTTCATTGGTAACACCGTACATGGTGCAAGGGAACGTCACCACCGGCATACGGAAGAACTCGGCGGCGAGGTTTCGCAATGCGCTCATGGAAACAATCTCTCTTCTTCCCCAATCGACATGGATGACCATAGCCATTTCTTGTTCCAGGAAGAGCTCCTGCAGCAACGAGCGGTACCAACGCCCGTCCACGCCGCGGCACGCGCACGGCAGGCCCAGTGTGGAGGGCGGTCCTTGATCTGCATAACCCTTCTGAACCTCGTAAAAGTAAAACATACTTTCCAAGAGGCTATCAACTTCGTGAGACAGGCTCCTTAACCGGCAGAAGACGTGATGGGGGTCCAATACTTGGGTGACCACCACAGGCTCCACCCCACCAATCTGAAGCCGGGGGTAGTAGTAGTCCATTTTCACAGTGCTATACAGCAGCCTTGGGTTGGCCATGTTGCTAGGAGATCTTAAGCTGACAGCCAGAGTGCTTGTGACAGCAGAACCAGGAGAGGCGCTACTGGTCAATCCCTGGTTGGCAGCCATATTGTTTGCAGTTGGGGCACTCTCATGGTATCTGTAGGGCTGTATGCCGGCCATAATGCCAGCAGGCCTGAAAGGAGATACTGCACAAGATACTGATATTTACCAGTCCAGTGGTGAAAATGGAAATAGGCCCAGGAAAGCAGCTTCCATTACTCAGCAAGGTTAAAGATGGCGGCTGGGCCCTGTCCTTCGCTTTAGAAGTCCTCGTATCCCGCTGGGAGCGCAAAGCAAAGCCACCGCCGAAGAGAAAACTCCACCCTGACGCCCCCTCCAGCCGCGTGTTAAGCGAGGGAGGCTCGGCGAGATGACGTCACTACGCGGCGACCGCGCCCACTGAAGTGAGGGCAAAGTGTGGGCGAAGCGGCGGTAGGTCACTAAGTGTCCCTTAAACACCATACGCTCCAGCCATACTGACCGCGACTGAGGGGTACAGACCACCTCATACCAGCGCTGTACCCCGCATATACTATAGCAGCTGTAAACGCAACAGTCTATAAGAAAACCTGCGCGTTGCCCATAGCAACCAATCACAGCGCAGCTTCTTGTAGTGTGCGCTTGGTAAATGAAAGCTGCGCTGCGATTGGTTGCTATGGGCAACAGTCATGGAGGGCAGTTTCAGCCATCTACTTCTATAGTTTTCATTGTGGGGTTTTCTCAAGCTTGTGAAAAATGTGATTTTCACCATTGTTTTAATAAAGTCTATGGGAAACACCTGAAAGGAACAGAAAAAATGTGCTGCATTTTGAAAAATAAAAAAATGCGCCAAAAGTGGGGAACAAAAGTCACAATAAGAAATGCATATTTGTAGGGCTTATTATAGCTTCCTATTGACCTACAGCCAATGTGTATTTTTGCAGAAAAAAAACTGAAAATTGCAAAAAAAACACTGAGCGGCTTTTTACACAGGACTAAATTGTCAGCAGGACGCAAAACAGACGCAAATTTTTGCCAATTGTTGAGTTTTTTTAGGCCTCATGCCCGCGGCCGTATCCGTAGAATGCTGCAGGTCTCCCCTCAGTGTTTTACCGGTACTTGTATACAGCTAGTCTGGCGACGGAGACCGCGTATGGCTGCGAGTGTACTGCGAATGCCCGCGGAATATACACACACAGACATGCGCAGTGTGACTTTAAAAAAAAATTCCCCATGCTGTTTCATATGAAGACGCTGCGCATATGCAATGTAATGCGTACGGACTGCGTTGAATACGCTGCCCATACTAGTGTTCACACTGCGCGATATGCAGAGAAATAGAACATGCTGCAATCTGCATATCTACACGCACATGTGCGCAGATCAATGAAACTCCATTCACTGTGTATCACTCAGCCATGCAATAAATGCATAAGACGCAGTGAAAAAAACGCTTGTGGACATGAGCCCTTACTGCGGAATGCGTCCGGCGGAACGTCTTGTGGAAATTCTCATCTTTTTTTCCACAAACTTTCATAGTGGGATTACATCTCCAACAACAATTCCGCAAGACGTTCTTAAGGGCGGCATAACACGAGCATACTTTGTTGCATGACGCTTGCATGTGACAGTCACGCGCGCAGCACGCAGAAGTACGTAATTATTGCCGGCTGCCGATCGCCATGTACTATCCTGGTTTGTATGCACGTGTAATACGTTTCAAGATAGAACATGCTGCATTCCTTATTGCGCACAAGTATGCTGCAACATGCGAGGCGATGTCAGGTGCAGCATATTCCACGTACAAAACCCGCGCGCGGAATGCGCTGCAACAATTGTGTGAAGGAGCCCTAAGGCTAGGGTCACACAGGGCGGATTTGTTGCGGTTTTGCTGCGGTTTTTCCGTTGCGGTTTTGACGCAGAAGAACTGCTTCTGCGGCAAAACCGCTTCAAAGGTTAATTTGGGCTTGCGGATTTTCGTGCGGAAAAATCCGCAAGCGTTTTTTTCCGCAGCGCTTTTTTACTTTTGTCACGTATTTGGTGCGGTTTTGGCTGCGTCCATAGAGGTCTATGGACAAAAAAGCGCTGCGGAAATGACCAAAGAATGAACATGCTGCATCTTTTAAAACCGCGACGCAGTTGCATTTCCGCACTTCGACTGTGCGGAAAAAATCCGTCCTGTGAGAACAGCTTTTTGGCGAATCTCATTTGTGCTGCATTGCACTGCAAACAAAGCGGTTTTGCCGCAGTGCGGATATGCAACGGCAATCCGCGGCAAAACCGCGGCAAATCCGCCCTGTGTGACCCCAGCCTAATTCTGCATTGGAAAGCTTTTCGGCTGCAGAATTTTATCTTGTGGTTTTGAAGTGAGGAGGCGCCAATTTTAACAGGTGCGAAAATGAGGCGCCAGGCGAAATTCATAACATTGTGACACTGACTTGTCTGCGCAGACAAATTCCGTAGCAGGGGGGAAGGTCCTTGAATCCACATAGAGTGTTCTGGGTGTGGTGATTTTTCAGCTATTTTCGGTCAGTGACAGACATTTATGTGTCTGTAATAGGGGTGAGTGTCCAGTCTGACCGCTAGTCTCCTGCCTGGAACCACGACAGAAGACCTGTGGTCAGGCCAGGTCACCTGTCTAAATGATGGATGCCATAATTAATGCAATTGTCTGTTACTGGCCTATGGGGGACATCTGCATGAAGGAAATCTGTCGGAAATATTCAGTATTGATAGGCCTATCTATGAGGCGTGTCCCACGTGACGGACGTATCTATGAAGTGTGTCCCATGTGACGGACGTATTTATGAGGCGTGTCCAATATAAAAAAGACATATCTATAAGCCGTGTCCGATGTGACGGGCGTACCTATGAAGCATGTCCGATGTGACGGACGTATCTATGAGCTGTGGCCGATGTGACGGATGTACCTGTGAGGCGTGTGCGATGTGATGGACGTATCTATGAGGTGTGTCTGATGAGACAGACGTATCTATGAGGTGTGTGCGATGTGACAGATGTATTTATGAGGTGTGTGCGATGTGACGGACGTATTTATGAGGTGTGTACGATGTGACGGACGTATTTATGAGGTGTGTGCAATGTAACAGACGTATCTATGAGGTGTGTCCAATGTGACAGATGTATCTATGAGGTGTGTGCAATGTGACAGACGTATCTATGAGATGTGTCCAATGTGACAGATGTATCTATGAGGTGTGTGCAATGTGACGGACGTATCTATGAGGAGTGTCTGATGTGAAGGACGTATCTATGAGGTGTGTGCGATGTGACGGACGTATTTATGAGATGTGTGCAATGTGACAGATGTATCTATGAGATGTGTGCGATGTGACGGACGTATCTATGAGATGTGTCCGATGTGAAGGACGTATCTATGAGGAGTGTCTGATGTGAAGGACGTATCTATGAGGTGTGTGCGATGTGACGGACGTATCTATGAGCAGTGTCCAATGTGACGGACGTATCTATGAGGAGTGTCCGATGTGACGGACGGATTTATGAGGAGTGTCCAATGTGACGGACGTATCTATGAGGTGTGTCCGATGTGAAGGACGTATCTATGAGGAGTGTCCGATGTGACAGACATATCTTTGAGGTGTGTCCTATGTGACAGATGTATCTATGAGGAGTGTCCGATGTGACGGATGTATCTATGAGGCATGTCCAATGTGACGGATGTATCTATGGGGAGTGTCCGATGTGAAGGACGCATCTATGAGGAGTGTCCGATGTGACAGACATATCTTTGAGGTGTGTCCGATGTGACAGATGTATCTATGAGGTGTGTCCGATGTGACGGACGTATCTATGAGGAGTGTCCGATGTGACGGACGGATTTATGAGGAGTGTCCAATGTGACGGACGTATCTATGAGGTGTGTCCGATGTGACAGACATATCTTTGAAGTGTGTCCGATGTGACAGATGTATCTATGAGGAGTGTCCGATGTGACGGATGTATCTATGAGGCATGTCCAATGTGACGGATGTATCTATGGGGAGTGTCCGATGTGAAGGACGTATCTATGAGGAGTGTCCGATGTGACAGACGTATCTATGAGGCGTGTCCGATGTGACAGATGTATCTATGAGGTGTGTATGATGTGACGGACGTATCTATGAGGAGTGTCCGATGTGAAGGACGTATTTATGAGGTGTATGCAATGTGACAGAAGTATCTATGAGGAGTGTCCGATGTGACGGATGTATCTATGAGGCATGTCCAATGTGACGGATGTATCTATGGGGAGTGTCCGATGTGACAGACATATCTTTGAGGTGTCCGATGTGACAGATGTATCTATGAGGTGTGTATGATGTGACAGATGTATCTATGAGGTGTGTATGATGTGACGGACGTATCTATGAGGAATATCCGATGTGACGGACGTATCTATGAGGAGTGTCCAATGTGACAGACGTATCTATGAGGCATGTCCGATGTGAAGGACGTATTTATGAGGTGTGTGCAATGTGACAGACGTATCTATGAGGAGTGTCCGATGTGACAGATGTATCTATGAGGAGTGTACGATGTGACAGATGTATCTATGAGGTGTGTACGATGTGACAGATGTATCTATGAGGCGTGTACGATGTGACGGATGTATCTATGAGGCGTGTCCGATGTGATGGATGTATCTATGAGGCGTGTCCGATGTGACAGACATATCTTTGAGGTGTGTCCTATGTGACAGATGTATCTATGAGGAGTGTCCGATGTGACGGATGTATCTATGAGGCATGTCCAATGTGACGGATGTATCTATGGGGAGTGTCCGATGTGAAGGACGCATCTATGAGGAGTGTCCGATGTGACAGACATATCTTTGAGGTGTGTCCTATGTGACAGATGTATCTATGAGGAGTGTCCGATGTGACGGATGTATCTATGAGGCATGTCCAATGTGACGGATGTATCTATGGGGAGTGTCCGATGTGAAGGACGCATCTATGAGGAGTGTCCGATGTGACAGACATATCTTTGAGGTGTGTCCGATGTGACAGATGTATCTATGAGGTGTGTCCGATGTGACGGACGTATCTATGAGGAGTGTCCGATGTGACGGACGGATTTATGAGGAGTGTCCAATGTGACGGACGTATCTATGAGGTGTGTCCGATGTGACAGACATATCTTTGAAGTGTGTCCGATGTGACAGATGTATCTATGAGGAGTGTCCGATGTGACGGATGTATCTATGAGGCATGTCCAATGTGACGGATGTATCTATGGGGAGTGTCCGATGTGAAGGACGTATCTATGAGGAGTGTCCGATGTGACAGACGTATCTATGAGGCGTGTCCGATGTGACAGATGTATCTATGAGGTGTGTATGATGTGACGGACGTATCTATGAGGAGTGTCCGATGTGAAGGACGTATTTATGAGGTGTATGCAATGTGACAGAAGTATCTATGAGGAGTGTCCGATGTGACGGATGTATCTATGAGGCATGTCCAATGTGACGGATGTATCTATGGGGAGTGTCCGATGTGACAGACATATCTTTGAGGTGTCCGATGTGACAGATGTATCTATGAGGTGTGTATGATGTGACAGATGTATCTATGAGGTGTGTATGATGTGACGGACGTATCTATGAGGAATATCCGATGTGACGGACGTATCTATGAGGAGTGTCCAATGTGACAGACGTATCTATGAGGCATGTCCGATGTGAAGGACGTATTTATGAGGTGTGTGCAATGTGACAGACGTATCTATGAGGAGTGTCCGATGTGACAGATGTATCTATGAGGAGTGTACGATGTGACAGATGTATCTATGAGGTGTGTACGATGTGACAGATGTATCTATGAGGCGTGTACGATGTGACGGATGTATCTATGAGGCGTGTCCGATGTGATGGATGTATCTATGAGGCGTGTCCGATGTGATGGATGTATCTATGAGGTGTGTCTGATGTGACGGATGAATCTATGAGGCGTGTCCGATGTGACAGACGTATCTATGAGGTGTGTCCGATGTGACAGATGTATCTATGAGGTGTGTACGATGTGACGGATGTATCTATAAGGAGTGTCCAATGTGAAGAACGTATCTATGAGGCGTGTCCGATCTGACAGACGTATCTAAGAGGCGTTTCAGATGTGACAGACGTATTTATGCGCCGTGTTTGATGTGACGGACGTATCTATGAGACGTGTCCGATGTGACTGACGTATCTAGGAGGTGTGTCTGATGTGACGGACGTATTTATGAGGTGTCTTCGATGTGACGAACGTATCTATGAGGTGTATCCGATGTGACAGCCGTATCTATGAGGCATGTCCGATGTGACGGACGTATCGTCGATGTGAAAGACAGGAGTGTCCGATGTGACGGCCGTATCTATGCGCCGTGTCTGATGTGACGGATGTATCTATGAGGAGTGTCCGATGTGACGGACGTATCTATGTGGTGTGTCTGATGTGACGGACGTATTTATGAGGTGTCTTCGATGTGACGAACGTATCTTTGAGGTGTGTCCGATGCGACGGACGTATCTATGAGGCGTATCTGATGTGACAGCCGTATCTATGAGGTGTGTCCGATGCGACGGACGTATCTATGAGGCGTATCTGATGTGACAGCCGTATCTATGAGGAGTGTCCGATGTGACAGCCGTATCTATGAGGCATGTCCGATATGACGGAAAGACAGGAGTGTCCGATGTGACGGCCGTATCTATGCGCCGTGTCTGATGTGACGGATGTATCTATGAGGAGTGTCCAATCTGACAGACATATCTATGTGGTGTGTCCGATCTGACTGACGTATCTATGAGGAGTGTCCGATCTGACTGACGTATCTATGAGGAGTGTCCGATCTGACTGACGTATCTATGAGGAGTGTCCGATCTGACAGACGTATCTATGAGATGTGTCCGATGTGACGGACGTATCTATGAGGTGTGTCCGATGTGACGGACGTATCTATGAGGCATGTCCGATGTGACGGATGTATCTATGAGGCGTGTCCGATGTGACGGATGTATCTATGAGGCGTGTCCGATGTGACGGACGTATCTATGAGGCGTGTCCGATGTGACGGATGTATCTATGAGGCGTGTCCGATGTTACAGCCATATCTATGAGGAGTGTGTGATGTGACGGATGTATCTATGAGGCGTGTCCGATGTGACGGACATATCTATGAGGCATGTACGATGTGACGGATGTATCTATGAGGCATGTCCGATGTGACGGATGTATCTATGAGGCATGTCCGATGTGACGGATGTATCTATGAGGCGTGTCCGATGTTACAGCCGTATCTATGAGGAGTGTGCGATGTGACGGTCGTATCCATGAGGCATGTCCGATGTAACGGATGTATCTATGACGTGTCTCATGTGACGGACGTATCTATGAGTGTCCGATGAGATGGACGTATCTATGAGTGTCCGATGTGACGGATGTATCCATGAAGCGTGTCCGATGTGACGGACGTATCTATGAGGAGTGTCCGATGTGTTTTACGTTAGTTTTAGTATATTCATGTTTTACAATTGGACCGGCTTCACAGTCCCGACTGAAGCCTACTGAACAACTTTGTGACAAACTGGAACATCTGGTCAGGAAATGTGAACAGTGTCCATCTCCTTTGAGAGAACTCACCACATTTGCAGGATGAATGTAGGGCAATAGTAGAAAGTATACCACAGAGAGTATCTAATGTTATTAGGGCCAAAGGAGCCCCACTAAGTATTATCATATAGAAATAAGTACTCCTTGTGATTCTTACCCAGGTATCCGCAGCTAATAATCTGCTAAGAGGTGAGTTTTACCCACCCACATACTGGGAGATCATTCAGAATCAGGAAATATTATACGTATGGGACTGAATTTCTAGAATATATGATCACCTGTCCATGTGGTCTATACTACATAGGAGAAACGACCAACGAAGTGAGGGTTCGTATTAACTCCCATAAGAGGACTATTAGATCAGGTAAAGTCGATCTACCAATACCTAAGCATTTTCAAGAGACTGGGCATTCCATCAGCCAGTTAAGATTGAGTTATCGACCCAGTACCTGATATCATTAGGGGTGGTGATCAAGAAAGGCAGTTGAAGTTACCTGAAGCTAGGTGGATTTACACTTTGGATACCATCCACCCTAAGGGGTTAAATGTGGATTATAACCCTCTACTGCATACGCTGTGATTGGTATATCAAACCAGGGGATTTTACGTGGGTTTGGCATATATTCTGTACCGAGCTACGTGTTTTTATTGCTTTATAGGGAGTTTCGAGGGTGACCGAAGATCATCAAGCTGAGCTGTTCGTCCGGGGACATCATGAGTGTCTTCCTAGGGTAGAGTATACATGTGGTTATGAGATCCCTTTATGCATCAGCACTGCTCTTTGTAAACATATGTGTATTGATCTATGTGATAGATATGGAGTGTATTGTCATTTACTTTGGGCCATGATTATATTGTCGTGGATTCCGTAGTCAATGTAACACTGCGCATGCGCAGATTTTCTCTACGAACTGGCATTGGGACTTCCCTATATGGGTATATTTGATAGAGTGCCTATGGTTATGGGTGAATTTTTGTCCTCATTCAGACTTAATAGTAAGCCTGTCAGCTCCAGTATCGTTATTGGTTGTGAGAGACCTAGATGCATGCGCTATTAAGATGATGTTGAAACAGATGGAGCACTATGTATATTCTGCGCATGCATGGAGGATCAGGTGACTCAATGGAGCGATCATGTGAGCATAGTACGAGGGACCGGAATTGACATGGATAGATTCAGCGGTGGTTGCTTGCGTGTCCCGCTGGCTAACTATCGCATGAATTGTGGCAATCTCGCGAGTGTCAGGTTAAGCTTGCGCATGGAATCAATGCAGATGCTAGAGGAAACATATTCTCCATTATGCTCCTGTTGCACCTGTGACTTGGTGGGGGCATGTACTTAGTGGGGGCATTTACTTGGTGGGGGCATGTACTTGTTTTGTATATAAAGGAAGATATGTGCATTGTGTTCTTCATTGGCTTGAGTAAGACTGACTGCGTTCAGTCGAAACGTTGCTGTGCTGTATGCAAAGCTGTGGCAATAAAAGAACCTTGTGTGAATGTCATGTTGCTTGTGAAGTTTCGTAACCCGGATGCTGCTTCATCATCACTTTACATTGCATTGACAGCGGATGACGAGTCCTCATCCAGAAAGCGTGCATCAGTGCCCGGAAGCGCTCCCTTGTGAGTAGAAGGTTGAGTGCCAGTGTGCTGCATCCATATACATTATTCTCCAATGGTGTATATCATCGCTGCACTGTTATAGGCTGCGGACCTCATGCTTGGCGGCCCTCACGTACATTTTTAGGTTTAGGCCGCCTGCAGACGGACGGAAATTCCGCGGCGGGATTTCCGCCCTTGGAAGCTGCCATAGGATTGCGTTAGCAAACGCAATCCTATGCAAACGACCGCGTTTTGTCCGCGCGAAATCTCGTGCAGCAAACAGACTGCAGTATGTTCTATTTCTGTGCGGGGCTCGCACAGAAACGTCACTCACGGGTTGCTGGCTCCGCTCTGCGCATGCAAGAGCCGGAGCTGCAGGGCGCGGGTGAGTACGCGCTGCTCTCTGTATGGGGCTCGGGTCGGGTCCCGCGGCGAGAATTCTCGCAGCCGGAGGCAGCCTTAAGAAGATAAATAAAACACAACCAACCTCGCACTGGCATGTGATAAGTAATATTTATGTCCACATTAAATAATCTGAGATTTGTATACAAAAATAATTTAAAATTTATGTAATAACTCAATTGTAGGAAATTAGTATCTTCTAAATGTCTCTGGCACGATCCATGGGGCCAAGTAGTCCAACTCCACACTATTGACTTCAGTCAGCGACTCACTCCCGGTCTTCGCACCTGCAATTAACAAACAAGTCCAATATGATATACAGCATAATGAGCAGAGTCATGTGGCAAAGGGCGGTCTCACACGGGCGGTTTTATTACGTACTACATGCGCACGTCTTGCGTGCGTAATACACGGTTATTAACTTTAGATTACTTTCTACAGAGCCTCTCACACAGAACGCATGAAATGTCCGCAACATGCTCTATCTTGGCGTATATTACACACGCACACACGCAAAGATAGTGTATGGGATTTGTCGGTACACAGGAGTATGCAATGCGTGCTACCTAAGCAGGAAATACGCTGGCAGCATGCAGGAGAAAACAACCGTGTGAGAGAGCCCTTAGGGCGAGTTCACAGTTGCAAGAAAATGCGAGAGTGGGTAAAAACGCAGAATTATGAAACTAATGATTTCAATAGTTTCCTTCACATTCGTTTTCACTCATGCAATATTGCGAGAGAAAAAATTGCGGCATTTCCTGCGTTTCGCTTTTTTTAATCTCCCCTGTTTCCTCGTGGAGCCTCCTTTTTATCGCATCACAAAGCATGAACTTGCGATTTTTGTGCGATGCGTTTTTAGCATTAGAAAGTCCTATTGACTTTTGCGCTAAAATCGCAAGTGGCGGTGATGTTTTTGTGAGAAAAAGCAGCCCAGCGCTTTAAAAAATTGCAGGAACAAAGCTGCTATTTTGCCACAATTTTCTTGTAGCGATATTGTGATTGGCAGTGTGAAGGAGCCCTTAGCCCTTTTCACACTGGTGATGAAATTTGCGCAATTTTCGCGCCATGCGAAAGTGACTGAAAATGCAGAATTATGAAACCCATGCTGCCCGATGTCAGGTGCAGAGGTGCTGCGGATCTGGACGGCTTCCATTGATTAAAATGGAAGCCTGCGGAAGCCGTCCGTGCAGGAAAACCACAGAAAATGGAGCATGCTGCGTTTTTGCCCGCACATGCAATTCGGGAAAAGAAATACATCCGCAGTAATTTAAACTTATAGCCAAGGAGAGCGCCCTGCGACTAAACACAGTAAAATCACTTTAACCCCTTAAAGGACATGTGTCATCAGAGAATGGCCTATTGTATAAACATACTTTAAGACTTGCTTGTAGTACTCCCCCAGCGCTTCCTGGCCAGGGGATCAAAATCCCGCCTCCAGGAAGAGCTGGCTCTTATTGGTTCTCAAATGCTGCGCCTCAGCCAATCAGAGTTGGCACTCAATGAGCCAATCACAGCCTACGCTTACTGGAGGCAGAGATTTTGAACCCCTGACCAAGAAGCGCTGAGTGAGAACTACAAGCAAATCTGCCAGAGAAGAAGAGACGTGCGGTGGAGCAAACAGCGCCTGTTAGGTGATGTATTCTGTTTTGTTTTTCCTGCAGCTAGGGTTTATTTTAGGGCTCTTAGGCCGCCTGCACACGAGCGGAAATCCCGCCGCGGGATTTCCCGCGGGATTTCCGCCGCTGAAAGTTTGCATAGGAGTGCATTAAAATACGCACTCCTATGCAGACAGCCGCGGTTTGGCCGCGCGAAATCTCGCGCGGCAAACAAACCGCGGCATGTCCTAATTTTCTGCGGAGCACGCACTCACCCGGCCGCCGGCTCCGGTCTGCGCATGCGCCGGCTGCGCGGCACATGAAAGAGCCGGGGCCGCCAGGCACGGGTGAGTACGCGCTCGTCCCTGCAGGCGCTCGGGTCGGATCGCGCAGCGAGAATTCTCGCTGCCGGATCCGACCCGCTCGTCTGCAGGCGGCCTTACAGTAGGATTTCCAACTATAAAAGTCGTATCACACAAAAAACGCATTTTCCAAAAAGGAAGGCTTCATAGGGAAACATGAGCTAAAAGACATCGCAAATCACGGAAATATCCAGCAACCCGCGATTTTGTATTCTGTAGCAGCCTACAAAACATCATGTTTGAAGGAACCCATTGGAAATCATGGGCTTCACATACATGGGATTTGTAGCGCTGTTGCATCGCAAGAAAATTGCGCAATTTTGCTGCCCATCTGAATGCCGCCTTAATGTATGGATTTTGGAAAACATTTATGGATTTAGGACTCCTCTTGCAGTGAAACTTACCCCATGATGAGGCTCAAAACGAACTCACTCCCACAATCCGTCTGATCTGCTCGTACGTCAGCCAGAACACCAACGACCAGGGAGCCTTCAAAATGCACCAACACAATACCAGGACATTAATGAAACCAGTGAGGGATAGATCAGGCAACTGCCTAAATAGTAATTCCATATTATGGAACAGGTCATTGTATCCGCATGCAGGAGCAGCGCCCTCTGTAAGGCTGGGTTCACACAGGGCGGATTTGTCGTGGAAATTCCGTCCGGAATTTAGCCGCGGCGAATCCGCCTGCGGCTGCTAATCCCGGAATTAGCCAGCCATGTGGACAAGATTTCTCAGAAATCTCGCCCACATGGGACGGCGAATCTGTCGCAGCAAAGCGGCCACACTCTCCTCTATGGGAGAGGAGTCCACATTCATCCAAAACACTTAAGAACCAAATGGATGTCTTATTTGGGACGTAAAAAAAAAATTGTGAAATTAAAATGGGGCGATATTGCTCAAGTGTCACGAAGCGACGTTGCAGACACATATAGACTCTTCATCAGGGTAGGTGTTAGGAAGTCGATGGGAAACCAATAAGGAAATATATTTTAAAGGGAACCTGTCACGTTCCCGCAGCGCCATAAACTACGTTATGGAGCCATTAGGGGAGGTGACAGAGAGCCAGGTGATGTATTTTTCATACCGACCCGCATCTTGGTTCCAGCTGTGCCCCCCTTTGAAGTGGGTGATACAGACACTCCGGTCACAGTTACTGATAATGATCTCTTGCAGAACCAAAAAGGAGAGGTCAAAGGAGCAGGGGAGGAAGATCCCGGATGCACACACTGCCATCAGTGTGTGTATCCAGCCACGACGGTGCAGAGTGAATACCATCCGGGGAGCTGCGGCATTCCAGTCGGTAATCACTTTAATGTTGACCAGATGTCATGAAAGTGAGACAAATGGCTGTCCCGCTGGGGTCCCAGCAGAAAGAAGGAAACAAGGTCCCAAAGCAGGACTGTCCCACCTAAATCGGGACATCTGGTTACCTTACTCTAGCTAAAGTGAAAGTAAAAAATCTCACTCTCGAGATGGTGCCTGATAAGCATCAGGCAGCGGACTGCACTGCATGGAAGTGACTGCAATACACAGAGGAGATCTCGAATGTGTGACATGGAATCCTTGGAGTGGCCCTCGAAAGGTCCCTTTACACAGGCCGATTATACTCGAACACTCCAAGGAACTCAAGATCACCTGACACTCAGGTTGTGCAAAAAGACAAATGATCAGCGGACAGACAAGCACAAACTCTTTCATTGGCTGATCATGTGTTTTAGACATAAAAATACAGTTATTTCCCACTTGCACCACACACAAATGCTCAGCTTGGCTGAACATTCACGTGTTTAGGGAGGTAAGCCGCAGCCAGAAAGCTCTAGCACAGGCTTACATCCCTAGAAACACAACGTCCCCCAATCCTCGTTTCTCCCAACATCATCTGTCAGGGGAAAGTTGAGCCGCCCCCATACACATCAATGAGTTGTCCAGTGCTGCCGTTACCAGCGGCCTCAGATGACCGGACACTAAAATGTATGGGGCAGGGTTGTCAACCTTCCAGAAATTCCTGGATAGTCCAAAAAAATAGGGCACTTTTTTTTCCAAGTGTCTGAAAAAACATTTATCCGTCCGTAATTTTTTTTTGAGGCTGCTGGTACTTGAGCGGGTAATAATGACCATAATTATTCTAATTTTATAGCTCACAGTAAATGCTGATCATGAGATCATATGAGTTTTGGACCAACAGACATGTGTTACTTATAAGGTGCAGCATCCAGTAAGATTTTCCAAGGTGTCCGTAAAAAATGTTCGCCATCCGTGATTTTTGGGTAAGTTATCCAGAAAGAAGAAGAATTGAGGTTGACTTCAAGTCCACAGTTGATTTAATTTTCTAATGGTACTCCATAATAAAACAGTCTAAGGGCTTATTTAGACACCGTATATCGGCTCGGTTTTCACGCCGAGCCGATATACGGTGTCCTTGTCTGCAGTGGGGGGGATGGAAGAGCCAGAAGCAGGAACTGAGCTCCCGCCCCCTCTCTGCCTCCTCTCCGCCCCTTGTCACTATTTGCAATAGGGGGGGGGGGGGGCGAGATGGGGCGGAGCTAAGTCCACCTGCTTAACTCCACCCCCATCCCGCCCCTCTCATTGCAAATAGGGGCGGGGAAGGGGCAGGAGCTCAGTTCCTGCTCCTGGCTCTTCCATCCTCCCCCCCCCCCCTGCAGACAAGTACACCGTATATCGGCTCAGCGTAAAAACCGAGCCGATATACGGTCGTCTAAATAAGCCCTTACATGCATATACTGCAGGAATAGCCCTGCCAATAAGCAGCAGTAAGAACACATAATGGAATAGCATGACTAAACACACAAAAGGGACTGCATATACCAGACGGATATTAAACATTCACTAACGCAGTTACCATTCTCATCCACGTAGGAATAAAACCTTTATAGAGGGACAGGAAGCCCTCGCCACGCACAGCTTGGATGAAGCAATCTGTGGAAGACTTGTACAGTATCCCCCTGTAAGATATAGGGACACGGCATATATTACAGCAGGACAGCGCCCCCGCAAGGCTGCAGGGAAAGAACATACAGATACAGCAAACGTTAAGATGCAGATAACTTTCTGAGCCACGGTTTATTTGCCCTGTCAATTGTTCTACAATGCCTTTATTATATGTATATTACAGCAGCTTTCAATGTCTTAATATAAGATAACTTCTCACAGTCAGGTTAAACTTTGCTGCATCTGTAACTGAGCAAGTGAAATAAAACTTCAGTTCTGAATGGGAAGTACAATAAAATAACCGAATTAATTCCTCTCATCTGGTCTAGTACACAGATCAGTTAGTGGACTCTTATGGGGTGTCCCTTTATTACGGGTCATGGGGTTGGGGGGGGGGGCTGTTGGGAGTTTCCCGAGCAGAGCATGCCACTCTAGGACATTCATATGGATTGTGTTCCTGGCACAACCCCTGTAACCTCTAACCTACTGTAGACTACCAGGGATATTAGTTATTAACTAGAGATGAGCGAGCACGCTCGGATAAAACAGTTACTCGGGCGAGCATCGCTTTTCTCGAGTAAGTGCTTACTGGTCCGAGCGTGCTCAGGTGGGGCGGCAGGGCTGAGCGGCGGGGGGTAGCGTGGGGGAGTGAGAGAGATCTCTCTCCTACCCCCACCCTCGCTACCCCCCCACCGCTTACCCCTGCCGGACCAGTAAGCAGTTACTCGAGAAGAGCGATGCTCGCTCGAGTAACTGCTTTATCCGAGCGTGCTCGCTCATCTCTATCATTAACCCATATGTGCTTTATACAACCAAGGATATTACCATTACCTCCTTCACTGCCCTAGACCACCAGAGATATTAGGTTTTAACCTCTAAAGCCCAATAGGGTATATGAACAAGGGTTGTGTTCTTGGGACAATCCCTTTAACCTCTAACCTACTGTAGACTACTAGGGATATTAGTTATCAAGCCATACCGGCCTTATAGCACCAAGGATATTACCATTAACTCCTTCACTGCCCTGGACCACAAGAAATATTAGGTTTTAACCCCTAAACCACACTATACCAAATAGACATGTACCAACACAAATTTCAAAACTAGACGATACCAAAATGTATAATTTTTGAGGCCTATATCTGGAATTTGTATCTATAACATATCACTTGTATAGGTTACCCTTTAAATGCAGATTTCATGGTTTGTAGGACAACCGGACCTTCATTGGGTGAACCACCGGTAGACTCAGTAATAGGTAAGCAGCGGTGGTTCAGCAGTGGATCTAAAGAAGGTAACACGTAGGGGTGAAGGGAGCCCTGACTATTAGGCACTGGGGGTTGTTTGTGAGGGTCTATACACTAGAGCTGGCGATTTCTATGTCCCGACTGAATAGTGCCTCTGTACAAGACTCACTCCGTGTCCTCACCCTCTATTACCAACTTCCTCCACACAGAAAGACAAGAAAACATTCACATCAGAAAGTCACTCACCGTCCATGCTTGTCTCTCGGCTGGTTCATGATCCTGGTCTTGATAACGTCGGCCGGTGTCCCTAAAGTAGCAGCTACCAGTCCTGAACATATGCTGTCCGAAAAGATAAAACGCTGCGGTCAGACATTCCACCCCTATAACAGCTCATTATACTGAGTTACCCACGTCTATAGGTCCTCATAATGAGGAGCCAGAAGTGTAATGGAAGACTTTGCTCCCATTGTAATCTATAGGAGTGATACCTTCTATTACACTTCCGGCTCCGATCCCAATGTGGAACTTTAACTAAACTGCATTGACAGTGCCCTGAGGATCAGCTGATGGCCAGAGTTCAAAAGTGTTGGACCCCTGCCGATCAAATATTGATGGCCTATCCTGAGGATAGGCAAGTAGTAGTAAATGACCAGAGAAACAACAAAAAGTTGTTTTTCATGTAAAATACTATTGGTGATCTATCCTCTGAATAGGTCAGCAATAGTTGATCAGCTGTAATCTGCCGCTCGGGATCCTGACCAATCAGCTGATCAGGCGCTCGCTAGTAGAGCCGCAATACACACAGGGGTTGGAAGCTGCTGCTCCAACCCCGTGTAGTGGCTGGTGCTTGTTACTGCAGGCTGGGGTCTCATTGAAATCAATGGATGATAGGTCATTAATAGTATTTTGCTTAGAAAACCTTGTGATGCCATAAAAGTGTGATCAGAGTAGGTCCGACCACTGAAGTAGTCCTTAAGCAATCTGAAGAATGAGGCGTCCAAACACCCACTCTTGGAAGAGAGACAGCCACGGTTCTTCTCCAATGGGATGACTGGGTGAATATATATGCACAGTCTGAGTCACCATTAACCACCATTACACAAATGCAATAGTAAGTCCAAATAATGGAAGGTTAAAGGGGTTTTCCAGGACTCAACTATTGATGCAGCATATCCTATCATGATCCATATTACGGACCGAAATTGCCCATTAACCCCTTAATGATGCGGCCGTTTTCCCCCCACCCCCATTTTTGTTCCCCCCCCCCCCTTTTAAAAAATTGTAACTCCTTTATTTATCCATCAACGTCGCTGTATGAGGTTTGTTTTTTTGCAGGACGAGTTGCATCTTTCTATGGTGCTATTTAGTCTACCATATAATGTACTGAAAAACATTTTTTGCGGGATGTAGTGTAGTTTAAATTAGTACCAATTCGGAATACATGCGACTTTTTGATCGCTTTTTATTGCATTTTTTCTGGGAGACAAGGTGACTGAAAAAGTACATTTCTGGCATACTTTCTCTTTTTTTTCTTTTTTTGGACAACATTCACTAAATGAGGTAAATAATGCGTTACTTTGATAGATCGGACTTTTACGGATGCAGCGATACCAAATATGTATTTCTCTTTTATGAATTAGACTTTATTTTATTATAGATATGGCAAAAGGGGGGCGATTTAAACTTTTATTAATTGTAAAAAAATAAAACTTTATTAATCTTATTTTTACTTTTTTTTTTTTAGCTCCCCCGGGGGACTACAACATGTGATGCTTTGATCGCTCCTGCAGTATGACATCATACTGCGATTTGACAGGCAGTCTATTAAGCCACACCACGGCGATGGTGCTGCTAAGACAAACCCGGGGCATTTCAGAAGGACCCTGGTTGCCATGACACCTGCGAGGCTACCTCGTGGGGGGGGGGGGCGTTACGGGACCCCTGAACATCGTGATTTAAATGCCGCTGTCAGAATTGACAGCAGCATTTAAAGGGTTAATAGCCACGATTGGCCATGCGGCTGATTGCAGCTATTGCCCGCGGGTGTCAGCTGTAATAAACAGCTGATGCTCGCGCTGTAACAAGACAGAGGTCGCCCCGCGATCCCTCTTCATACATACCCCGACGCTGCAGAGCGTAAATGTACGTCCTAGAGTGGGAAGGGGTTAAAGTCAATGGGATGGTGTAACTGCACAGCGAATATGCTTAATACATGTGTATTCGCTGCAAATTTATGCATAAAGGGAGGAGAAATCCATAGGACCTTCTTGTGTTTTTTTATCTTTGTGAACGTGAAAAACACAGTGAATACATGTGCAAAAAAAGCAAGAAGGTCCAAATACGCTGTGAATATGCACAGTTTTGGTCCATGAAAACGCTGCATACCTCACTGACTGAAAATGCATACACCCGTATGAATGCACTATGATGGCTTTTCTTCCCTTCCACCTTTTTAGCACCGAGCTTCCTACTTTGGAGGATGGCTAGGGTGCCCGGGTAGGGCCGTCGGAGCTGTGCCACCACCTGGGAGCTGCTGAACACAATGATTAGAGGTGTGCCAGACCTTAGAAACCAAGATGGAACTGCCAAGCGCTGGCTGCGCTTTTCAGGGGAAAGCAGAGAGCTGGTCCTTTTGTGTCCATACCTCATTGAGGGCCACATAAACTCACATGGCGGCTGGATTTGGTGGGCCTTGAGTTTGGCACATGTGCTCTACAGTGAGATGACTGTTAATGTCTGACAGGGAGAACTAAAAGAGGGTTGGAAAGGAGCCTATGGTGATATAGAGATATGGATAAAGTGTCCCCCAAATATCCATACTAACTTACCGCTCAAGATACTAGGAAAGATGAATTCAATGTTTTAATCTCCCCTTCCTCCCTCACATCTGAGAGGCCTCTAATATGCATTGGGCTTCAGGAAGTCTTGATTATGATGGCAATAAAATTAGCCAGTGACAGGTAGATGTTAATTACCCCCCCAGCCCTGCCAGGGAGGCTTAACACCTCCTTAATTCTTGCAGACTCCCTGTAAGCTCAAGTCAGATTAATGGAAAATCTCTTAGTAGAGATAATTGGTTGTTTGATGGTCCCATCCCGATAGGAGTATATTTTTAGAATTGGACGGGCCAGTTGAATGAAACGCATCTACACATGTTGCGGTACAAGCTCAGTATCACCCCCAAACGGCATAGCCACGTACTTGTTATAATTTACGTGTCATGCTTGATATCACCGAATGGATAAAATTATGACCAGAAATATGCCGGGCCCATATTCCCAATCGGAGTATCTTGTGCGGATATATGGCCAAAAAAAGGAATTATAAATTTTCCACAAGAGACGCATGCCCCCACCCCATGAGGATTCTGAGGAATCCTTTATAATTCAGGGATCCACAGACCCCTGTTGTCAGACCTCAGAGATATGCCTTGGCGTAAGGCTGCCCCCATTGCTTCAGTAACTCTGCACTGATCAGAATCTTGAGCCGGATATACCAAATCTGGTATCTTTTACTTTCCTCCTTGTTTTATTTTAAAATACTGTCTTGTTGTGTATACCTGTAAACCCTTATACTCCCATAGAACTACTCTTTTGTATATCCTTACATATATGCACTGCTAGGTTTTTGCTGAAAAAAAATCTGCAATTTATTAGTCAAGCCTTGTCTGTTTTAAAATGAACCATAAACTCCGAAGATCGTGTTCATAACTCATACTCTGGGTCCCAGCTTCTCTTAACAGCTGGTGGTGGCAGCATGTGTATGTGAGCGGCATTGTAGCGCATAAGGCCGGATCAGGCGGCAATTTGTGCTTTCAGTCTGCATGTGGCAGGACCCCATGGTTACAAATCCACCTGTAGTCTGGCAACTCAATACTTGCAATCTCGCTAAAGTGATCGATCGAGGCTCTGCCGTGACACGAGGTCATAGTGGTGAGGCACCCGGAACAGTCGGTCTGTGACTAATTGATGAGAGAGGCGGGATCTGTCAGGTCTCCCCTCTCTCATCCGTGACACCTATGGCTAACATATGACAGCATGGGAACTAATATAATGAACACTGATTCCAGGATCTGTCTGCTGGAACCTCTACCAATCAGCTGTTGCCTGTACATATAGTACAGATGTGATAGCATGTGGCACCAAAATCAATGGGAGATGATGTAATGTGGTCCCATGGAGTCCTCCAGGACTAAAGCTGCTCTTTGCAGCAGCTCTGACTAGTACAGGCGAAGATGTCCCACTCTATGGTAGCACATAGGAACATCCTTGCCTTGTTTAATGTGGCTCTCCAGCAGGGATCATATTTAAGTGTAGCCCATAAGACCCCCGCCGTGCATAAGACAATTACCTAGAAATACTGTGACATAAACTGTTGTCCTTGAGGCTCGTGTTTCGAAGTAGAAAGTGTTTCACGGTATCGTAAGTGGTCAGATCTGAAGAAGGCGGAAAGAGAAAAAAAAGTTATAAAGAAGGAATTTTGTTTTTACTGTTGATTTAAAAATAGAGCTAAACTGGTTTTCCTACCATAGACATTGATGGGACATCCTCTGGGATGCCACCTTTTTGGAGAACAGGGGCCGTCTGACATTCTTTCCACCAGGTAAGGCTGCTGCTGCTTCCAGATAGAGTGGTAAGGTGTGTAAGAATGTGCACAGCTCTCTCCAAGTCTATGGGCGTTCCATAAAACGCAGTAGTCCCATAGACTTGGAGAGAGACGGGATCCTCTAAGCCCACTCTACTCAATCACGGCCTGGATGTTGCAGCTATCAGCTGCCCTATCGGCTGGCATAATGCCATAAATGTCTATGGTGTGAAAAGCCCTTTAAATTAGTCAAAAAGGTATACATACAGTTTAGGTGTCAGCATACAAGATCTATTTACCTCCCATATTTACAAGCGCAGCTCTCTGAACATTTGGCACCCAGCCGGCCCACAAGGCACGAATACCTCCTTTGGACACAATAGTCACAAATGCGTGATATACACCTCGAACTCTGTAAATGGATATGGAAGATGGCAGGAGTCAAACAACTCCAACTCCAAGCTGTGCTAATTCCTTCACTCAAATTACTCATTTGCGATATAATGTAACATATCATATTTAAGTAGGGAGAAACATGCAAAAAAACATTCTACAAGCCATGCTCTTGTACAAAGGGGCAGTATTATAGTAGTTATATTCTTGTACATAGGGGGCAGTATTATAGTAGTTATATTCTTGTACATAGGGGGCAGTATTATAGTAGTTATATTCTTGTACATAGGGGGCAGTATTATAGTAGTTATATTCTTGTACATAGGGGAGCAGTATTATAGTAGTTATATTCTTGTACATAGGAGCAGTATTATAGTAGTTATATTCTTGTACATAGGGGGCAGTATTATAGTAGTTATATTCTTGTACATAGGGGGCAGTATTATAGTAGTTATATTCTTGTACACAGGGGGCAGTATTATAGTAGTTATATTCTTGTACATAGGGGGCAGTATTATAGTAGTTATATTCTTGTACATAGGGGGCAGTATTATAGTAGTTATATTCTTGTACATACGAGGCAGTATTATAGTAGTTATATTCTTGTACACAGGGGGCAGTAATATAGTAGTTATATTCTTGTACACAGGAGGCAGTATTATAGTAGTTATATTCTTGTACACAGGAGGCAGTATTATAGTAGTTATATTCTTGTACATAGGGGGCAGTATTATAGTAGTTATATTCTTGTACATACGAGGCAGTATTATAGTAGTTATATTCTTGTACATAGGAGCAGTATTATAGTAGTTATATTCTTGTACATAGGAGGCAGTATTATAGTAGTTATATTCTTGTACATAGGAGGCAGTATTATAGTAGTTATATTCTTGTACATAGGAGCAGTATTATAGTAGTTATATTCTTGTACATAGGGGGCAGTATTATAGTAGTTATATTCTTGTACATAGGAGCAGTATTATAGTGGTTATATTCTTGTACATAGGAGGCAGTATTATAATAGTTATATTCTTGTACATAGGAGGCAGTATTATAGTAGTTATATTCTTGTACATAGGAGCAGTATTATAGTAGTTATATTCTTGTACATAGGGGGCAGTATTATAGTAGTTATATTCTTGTACATAGGAGCAGTATTATAGTAGTTATATTCTTGTACATAGGAGGCAGTATTATAGTAGTTATATTCTTGTACATAGAGGGCAGTATTATAGTAGTTATATTCTTGTACATAGGGGGCAGTATTATAGTGGTTATATTCTTGTACATAGGGGGCAGTATTATAGTAGTTATATTCTTGTGCATAGGGAGTAGTATTAGAGCAGTTATATTCTTGTACATAGGGGGCAGTATTATAGTAGTTATATTCTTGTACATAGGGGGCAGTATTATAGTAGTTATATTCTTGTACATAGGGGGCAGTATTATAGTAGTTATATTCTTGTACATAGGGGGCAGTATTATAGTAGTTATATTCTTGTACATAGGGGGCAGTATTATAGTAGTTATATTCTTGTACATAGGGGGCAGTATTATAGTAGCTATATTCTTGTACATACGAGGCAGTATTATAGTAGTTATATTCTTGTACATACGAGGCAGTATTATAGTATTTATATTTTTGTACATAGGGAGCAGTATTATAGTAGTTATATTCTTGTACATAGGGGGCAGTATTATAGTAGTTATATTTTGTACATAGGGGGCAGTATTATAGCAGTTATATTCATGAACTCTGAGTTTCGTCTTGACGCATGATGAGATTGACATTCAGAATAGAAAGCATGACTTTTGATTCACTTTAGTCTTAATGTTTATAGTTTGTAACTAATTATGAGGCAGTATTCAGCAGATTAATATCAACTACCTGTTAAATCTGCTTAAGATAATAGTGAGCTTTAAAGTAACACTGCCAGGAGATATAAACATTTCTAGAGGTTGCCCCTTCACCAGTGTACGTAGTACGGAAACAGTTTCTGCTACCCATGCAGATTCCGTTTTATAGCGGCAGAGAGGAATCCACCTTTCCTGCTTGTTGACCGTATATTGTAATGGCATATTAGACTATGAGGCTAATATGGCGTCCAGTCCTGGTTGGTTCTCTCCCATTCGTTATAGGCTGGTAAACATCCATGAAGGATTCCTCTATCAAAAGGACTGCATTGTTAGTAATCAAGGGACAGTCTGCTCTTACCTGGGCGGTTTTCCTTCAAGCCTCCTCCTTCCCTCCATTTGCATCTGAACTTTTACCAGATCTGTTGGACTAGCAAAAAACTGTCCCAGAGCTCCAGCAGTCATTCCCCCTACCACAGCCTTCCTAAAATGGAAAAGATTTGTGGTTACAGGATAGACATCGCTGAATATTATGAATCTGGAACACTGAAAGTGAAAAACCTTTAACCCTTTCCAATCCACTGCCTGACGTCTGAAGACATTCTGTTTGAAGACAGTGCAGCTCTGATGTCGGAAGACATCCGGCAGGGTATTCTTACTGGATATTACTGGCCGCTCTGTTGTCGGGGGGCCTCTCCAGCATGTCCTATACTGCAGTATTGGCTCTAGCCAGCAGATGGCACAAATAAAAAGCCCCCTAGAAAACCCTGAATCCAAAATTGGATTGCAAAGGGTTAACTGCTAAAGCATCCTGCTGGATGTACTTCTATGGTCAAGCAGCTAAAACTAATCTGGGTGATTCCCAGCAAAATTTACAATTGCACAGCATTCATATTAGTAGTTTTCTGTTTTTTTGACAAATTGTCCAACAAAACGGCATTTCAAAGCACAATAGGATATTAAAATATGTACATTCACTTTAAAGCGTACTTCAGTTTTCAGAACAAGCCACTGCGTACAGACATGAAGATACACACTATTTTTGCCCATTATATTACTTGTATCCTGTATTGTACCCCCTTTTTCTATTCTGCAGGGTGTATATCTGCTTCTCAAGCCTCTCAGAACTGGTGGGATGAGCTGGTATGCTGTGTTCTATGGGACTATGCATAGAGAGCTGCAGACCCTGTTCTCTAACTGTGTGTAACACACACAGACATTACATCATCATGAAGGAGTGTACAGCAAAACTGCAGTGAAGATGTTATTTCTGCAGCTAAAACACAGTAAACAAGGACTGAGTCTGCTTTCACAATTTTGCCATGCTGCAATAACTTGAGAAAACTCATGTATGTGAGGCCAATACTTTCCAATGGGCTCCTTCACATTAGGTCTGCTTTCCTTGATGTTATCTTGTGAGGAAACAAATCACGGTGTGCTCTATATTGCTACAATTTGCAATTGTTCTTTAGCCCATGTTTCTTTATGGAGCCTTCAATTTTGTTGCATCCTAACGTTATGGAGGAGGGATTTATGAATTGACCAATCAATGCCGCGGCTCAGCCAATTCCTAAATCCTGCCTTCACAATGCGCTGTCTGTTTATTGGTTCTTTGGCCGCTGCTCAGCCAATCAATGCAGTGCTGGATGAACCAATCGCATTGGCTGAGCAGCGCTGGATGAACCAATCAATGCAGCACAGGATGAACCAATCAGATCCATCGCTTCCTGGAGTGATCTTCGGTGGGCGCATGAGGACTGCAGGACGCACGGTGGAGCTCTGGAGAGGGCGGGAGGACCCGGACCGAGCCTTTTTGAGAACCATTCTCTTTTTTTCTTTATTATGGAATGCAGCTAGGTCTTAGTTTCAGGGTAGGGCTTAACCTTCTTGCGATTTTATCACGGACAGCAGCAATGTGATGCGTGATTTCTTACAAAAAACCCCGCATCGCTGACACAACAAAATCGCAGGGACAACGCTGCGATATTGACGCAATTTTGTAGCAGCAATATCACTGTTGCCAGTGTGAAAGAGGCCTTACAGTGAACTGCAGGTGGTGTCTGTGCGTGTCTCTTCTCCCCTCTGCTCACTATACACTTCAATAAGCACCCTTACTCCTCCACCCTCCCCCATCCCTGGTTTAATGTCTGCTGTCAATCGATTGTGGACAGCAAGTTAGGATGAAGGGAGACCTCTACCGGGCAGCACTGTAGACTGATTTAGCAGCACAAAAGCATCATTTTAGTTAAGTACAGTAAATGACAGTTTTGCTAAGTATCACACTGGCTATGACAGAAGCACAATGACTGCCCGCTTACACAGGCCGATGGTGGCTCGATTTTTATGCCTGCCTAAACCAAACGATAAAGTATTGTTTGTTGTTCAGTCGCTCACAAGCAGTGTGCAGTCTCCATAGACTTTGTATAGAGCCTGTACACCGCTCCGAGCAAAGCTGGAAATAGCCAAGCGGGCACAGCTGTCAGATTAGTGCTTCTGCCCATTCATTTTATCAATCGGTCGGGGTCTCCGCATCCAGATATCCACCGATCAAAACTTAGGACAGGTCCCTAGGACAGATCAGAAGTTTTTATAGAGTTTAGTTGCACTTTAAGCTGCATCGAACAAATAAGCATCTTGCCAAGGAAAATAAGAAATTAGCTTATGTGACCTGAAAAAAATCAGATATCGTATCAGATGCAAAGCACATAAAAACACAAAAACGTAACCGCAGACTCGGCTGAACTATTTTATTACACTCGGCATTAACCCCTTAAGGAAGCGGCTCTGTTTTTTCCTTTTGGTTTTCTGCCTCCCAACTTTTAAAAAATGGTAACTTTTATTTACCCGTCAACGTAGCGGTCCGTGGGCTGTTTTTCGCGGGATGAGTTGTAGTTTTTCAGTGAATTATACGGGCACAGTGATACCAAATATGCTTTTATATATATATATATATACACACACATACATACATACATACATACACACATACATCAAAAGGGATGGGGAAGTTAAACTTTCATTATCTTCATTTTTTAAAATAATTAATAGAACTTTTTGAAATTATTTTTTACATTTTTTAGACCCCATGGGTGACATGAACTTGCAATGGTTTGATGGCTCCTGCAATATCAGATGCCAAGCGAATAAGCACACAAAAACGTAACCTGCAGACTCAGCATAAATATTTTATCGCACTCGGCGTTAAATAAATCAGCTGGGAGTATGAACCTTGCCACAGTCCCAGTATGCCCTGGACTGCCCTGTCTAGCACGTTATCTCCTCCTACCAACTACAAGGTTGCAGCTACCAGCTCATAGCAGGGTCACCTTACAGCGATTCCCCGCTGATAATGTCATTTTCAGGTCCAAAGTCTACTGTGTGTTCTGATACAGAGTTCCAAATCCTCCCGCATGAACACAGAGGATATGTATCTAAGATCATCCTACTATACACCAGTCTTAAGGCCCTTTTACCCGCTTAAAATCGGTTCAAACTGACGAAAATGAGTGATAATCGTTACATGTAAACACGAGCAGTCATGCACTATTCATTCACTTGTCATTAAGCGGCATAAAAATAGTCGTCAGGCAGTTCAAAATTCGCTCCATTTGAATGGAAATTGTTCAGCATTTTGAATGGCTTGGGGACATGAGGGGAGTAAACAATGTACTCATTGACAATGTACTCATTGTGTTCACTCATGCCAGGAAAAGACAATGGAATCCTGCCGGCCAGATAATGCCAAGCAATACCAAGTGTACTCATTGTACACCAACGAGGGGCAAGAACCCTAAATCATCTGTCTGTACACGGTTATCTTTCCCTTCTAGAAAAGTCTTTGGTTTGGCTTATATTTCCAGTCATTGTAATAAAGCTTGTAGTAAATTAACCTGTGATGAAGAAGTGACTAAAATGCTGTTGGCAATTGTCAACAAAGATCCCATTGCATGCTGTAAACGTCTACTAGACCTACCCCTATAGGGTGGGGGAAAATTTTTTTCTCTTCAAGTTAAAGCCACAAAACAACAGCATTAGGGGTTGATCGCAAATGGCAACAAGATTATAAATTCTTGTTGCCATTTTTTAATTATGGATCACACTGTTGATGTTTTTGCAGCTATGTATTCTTCGACTTGTTTCATTCTGTATGTAATGTCTGATTTTGTCTGTACATGTACCCTCTGATTTGCAAAGTGCCACGGAATGTGCTGGCGCCATAAAAAAAGATTACCATAAAAAGAATGTCAAGGAACAACGGAAATATTCGCCCACCTACCACAGAGGAAACGACTCACTATTCCCTTTTCCAAGCGGCGAGTCACGGAGCTGCTCATAAGCCACCATGCGGACTCCTGAGTACACTGTGTAATGGGAAAAGTAAGGTCAATCCACTGTAGTAGCCACATAGGCTTAAATAGTATCAGAGAGCAAAAAAGGCACAAAAATAATAAAAACTGTGTTAAATACAATAAATAAGCCTCATTACCCACCCAAACCACGGCTTTACCACCTCACAGGAAAGAAACGTGTGGAAGGAGTATATTAGAACATAAACCGTGACATTGTGCCGAGTCCATTGCATGACGGACGCCGACCGACGGAACCCACTGAATTATACTTGGGTCCGCCAGGTTCCGCTGAGGTATCTATTGCGCGGAGCAAGGTGCGTTCACATCAGCTTCAAAGCGTCCGTCGCGATTCCATCATTCTTGACAGGAAGAATAGCGCAGCATGCAAGGGCGGACAGCACAAGAAAACGGTACGGGCCCCATTATAAACGTCTGTTGGGCACAGTTGTGGAAAGTTTCACTTTATAGACACATATATTACCAATATGGCGATAGAGTGCAGGCGTCGCTCCCTGCCAAAGCTTCCACAGGCCTTCCTCCTGCGCTATACCAACGGCTGTGCGCACCATCCCTCTGTAGGGCACGGCTGGGCCTCCTTCTCCGAAGCGGTTCAGTGCCGCCTCACCTTGTATCTGCAGACGCGTTTTGGTGAGATCCAGAGGAAACGTCACTGTTAATACAGACACTATTATAGTAACAGGCAGTGACATATCCGGTATTGTCCACTACTAAACAGGTCTACAATGCCATATGTATGTCAAGGAGGTACTTTTCCAGAAACAGCACCACTCTGAGGCCGTACCTGGCATTGCAACACAGACTTATTCAATACCAGAAGCAACCCAGAGACAAAAGCAGCGCTGTTCCTTTTATCCTAATCTCATACAATCCCTTCACCAATGATAATACATTCTGCGTAATACTTATGGGCTGTTTGCTCTGCGCTTGGCTGCTCCATTAGGACGTACAATAACCATGATCCGTGACTCAGCTGCATTGTCTTAAAGGAGCTTCAAGTCCACCTAAGGTCTTGTCAGATGTTTGGACTGCTACTTTATCGAACCCAAATGCTTTACACTGCAGCTGTTTGCTCAGATTTCTATGCTTCAGTTCCCCAGTAGTCAAGGCTGGGCCTCCATTCCCACAGTAATGAGGTTCAGCCTTATATAATGAGGCCCATTTACACGCAACGATTATTGCTCAAAATTCATTCAATTCCTTACATGTAAATGTGAAGCCATCGTGCAATATTCATTCATTTGTCATTTATCGTTGAGTTTCATAACTATAGTTTGTTTGTTTTTCGCTTTGTTTAAATGGCATTTGTTCAGTCTGTAAAAGACTAAACAACTTGAGGGGAGAGGTGAACGTTTGCAGTGCCAAAACACAATGACTACTTGTTTACTCGTGCCAGCAGAAGACAATGGCTTATCTTCACACTAATTAAAACCCTGCAGGCCATAGATTCCTCGCATAAACACACTCCCACCTGAGCAAACAACATATACAGAGTTTACTACAGCTAATGAGGGAAATGGAGAGGATTTCACACGATTATCTGTTCATTTAAACATTCTATGCAAAGAAGGTTGTTAATTCGTTCCATCATTCAACCGATAATCATGTGTAAATGGGGCTTTATATGGACCCCCATTCACATGAATAGATGGCATATGACACTGTTTCCCCGATGAAATGTCTATTTTCCCCGTTACTAGCCGCTATTCTCCCCTTTTATTCATTGCATGATTAAAGAGATCAGCAGTATTCACCGTCAAGATCTCTGTGTGCTGTCAGTGAATTGAAGCATTGTTGTTCACATCCAGAAGCCGACAACCCATACAGACCTAATACATCTCATAGTGGTATCAATGTCTCTGCTGTCCTAACAGTTTGTTACAATGTATCAGTGCAGGTACATGTATCAGTCTGGCGTCTCATCATTCAGCTCACAACTGTGATGTATTAAGTTTCTGAGAGTTTTCAGCCTCTTAAAGGGGTCTCTACGGATACTGATGATCAGTCCTGAGATTATGTGACCAATATCTGATGGTGTAGGTCTGCCGCCATTAGCTGTTCGCACCGCAGCCTCCTCTTAGGCCAGTGGCATCATGTTCATTCCTCACTTGGCTTTTGGCAACTCGGTCCCATTCAAGTGAACGGGACTAATCTGCTTTACCAGGCACTGCAGCTACAACATGCATGGCCGAGCACTGCAGTATCTGGCCAGGTCACTGATAGGGTTCCCAGGCAGCGGACCCCCACTCATCTGATACCGATAGGTCATCAATATCCAACTCCCAGAAAATCCCTTTAAATTTAACCTCTTAGTGACAAGTCTATTTTGTGCCTTAAGGACCAAGCGATCACCCCGCTTGAAGAGCCATAACTCGTTGACATAGCCACATGAGGGCTTGTGTTTTGGGGATGAGGTGTATATTTTAATGGCACCACTCTGGGATATATGTAATATGTTGTGGAACTTTTATTAATATTTTGGGAGGGGGAGGAGATGCAAAAAAATGGCAACACATTCCACCGTTGTTTTTGGGTTTTGTTTTTACAGCATTCACTATTCGGTAAGTATAACATGATAACGTTCCTATGTGGATCGGAACGATTACTGCGGAAGGAAGTTCATAGAGATTTTTTATTTTTTAGTACAATATAAGTGTAATTCGCATCGCTGCATTCTTAGGAGGCAGAGAGGGGGCAGGAGCTCAGCACTGCTCCCGACTCTTCCAGCCTCCTCCCCCTGCAGAGAGGGACGCCGTATATCGGCCGGCGTGAATACGCGGCCGATATACGGTCGTCTGAATAAGCCCTAATAGCTATTACCGCGTCCATAATGCCCCGACAATGAAAATATCTTGGTATTCTTTTCACTTGGTGAACGCCATAAAAATAGTTTAAAAAAAGTTATTCCAGAATTGCTATTTTTCTTTTGTTCGCCTCCCACGAAATGTAATAAAAAGCAATTTAATAGTCCCACGTACCTCGCAATGGTAGCAATAAAAACTACAACTCTTTCTGCAACAGACTAAACCTCACAGAGCTCCGCTGCCGGGATAATAATGTTCTGCGTCTTAGAATGCGACAATGCAAAGTCAATGGTTTATCTTTAAAAACGTGTTTTCACTGTGCAAAAGTAGTTAAATAAAAGTTTCTATAATCTTGGCATCGCAGGAATCGTGCCGATCCAGATAAGAAAGTTATCATCTTAGTTTTACTAAATAGTGAACATCGTAACAAAACCCAAAAACAATGGCGGAATTTCAGCATGTTTTTTCCATCCGTCCCCCCAAAATGTAATAAAAGTTCTACAGCCCCTTATATGTCCCCCAGAGTGCGGCCATTAATATATACAGCTCATCTTCCTCACACAGCCAGGTCAGCCAGTTAGGACTTTTGCAATGCGCCATGAAAGAAAAAAAAAAATTAAAAAAGTTTAAAAAAAATTAAAAAACACTTGGTTTAAATAAAACAAAAGAGGCGGTCACTAAGGGGTTAATATAGTGTAGCCATTTAAACGTGGATGTATATCGCTTCCATGGGGAGAAAATCAGGAGACTCAAATTACAAACACGCAGAACGTGACACAAGACATAATATAACATTCGCAAACTTTGTACAAGTCTGGTTATAATCTACAGGGGGACCACAAATACAAGCATGCCCTTTTGACATGGGTCTGCAGAACACGCTGGGACTTGTAGTCCTGTGAATTCAAGGGCAGGACCCTCCCCCAATACAGGACACACGCTGCAGGTACCTAGCTCGGCCACACTGGCCGCACAGGCGGACAGGACAAACTTGCTGAGCCGGGGCCATCGATCTGGCAGTGCTCTATCCTCAGGTGCCATCCCCAGGCACAGCGTGGAGGAAAGACCCTATACCCCCAACTCCAAGCAGGTCGTGACGTCACTGTACCCGCACAGAGTGCTGGGAAATGTAGTTTGGACCGTAGCATCTTCTCGGCTGTCAAACAGTAGGACCCGCCCTGCGGACGAGCCTCCATTTGTGATTGGCTGTCCGCAGTAGCAGCAGCCGCTCATTGGTTGTCACGCGTCTCCAAGCTCTTAGCTGTCAGTCTATGCTGGGCACGCCTCCCCCGTGACGTCACTGTCTGCCCTGCGCTGGTACAGGTGCCAGTCAGGTAGCAGTCGGGATGCTGCTGGACGGGATTGATGGGCTGTACTCAGTGCCCGGGCTCCTGCTGGCCCTCCTGGCCGGACTGCTGATTAGAAGTTACCTGTCCAGAAGCAGGCAGAGCCTCCCTGCACCTCCTTGCATCGGCGGCTGGATACCATGGCTGGGGGCAGCGCTGGAGATGGGCAAATCCCCCCTGCAGTTTATAGAGCAAGCCAGACAGAAGGTAAAAAGCATTTGTCTTCAGTGACTGCTGTGGAACTACAAGTCTCAGCATGCTCCAAGTGTCCTGTTGCTGTCAGGGCATGCTGGGACTTGTAGTTTTTGTAGACCTTGTGCTACTTAGCTCTTATATGATGCAACTTTCAGTGAAAATCCCAACTATTGCTCATTAATTATGCCCACTAACAATGAGCACCATCCGTTGCGCCAATCCATAGGGACATGGCTGCATCTACTACACTTTGCAGACCCACCAAAGTTTTCAAGCCTCTTATGATAGAGAAGCAGCAGCCACACTGCAGAAGGCATGCACGGGCAGCGAGGTGGCCAAGTGGCCATTATGCATGTTTTACCATCCATTTCCATAAGGGTATATTCACATTGGTGAGTTTCCTGTGAGAGTTCCATCCGATGGTGTTCTAGATGGAACCCTGCGTATTAATGACACATTGATTTCAGTATGTTTCTTCACATGAGCCATGTTTCTTTAGATACATCGAAAAATTGCGGCATGCTCTAATTTTGGGTGATTCCCTGTAAGATATTGCTCATGTCATGGAATATAAAGTGTTAAGTTTCAGAATGCAATAAGTGTATGTTTCTTACCTTGTATTGGACTATTGACCCTTAAATAGAATACTAAAACCTATGCTTTGTAGTGCCGGGAACTAGGATTTTAAGATAAGAAGTCAACAGACAAATTAAATAAGGCTAAGCTATATTAGCAGAGAAGACACACAACTATTGCAGCAATGTCGTGACTTAGGTCATTTCTATGTCTGAGAAGGGCTTTAACCCCTTCCAATCCACTGTCTGACCTCTGAAGACATTATGATTTAAGGCTGTACAGCCCCGATGTTGAAAGACTTCCGTCTGGGTTCTCTTACTGTATATTGCCAGCCTCTCTGCTGTCGGAGCCTATCCAACGTGTCACCTCATGCAGTACTGGCTTTAGCCAGCATATAGCGCCGTTGCATAACAGCAGAAAAAGAGTAAGCCCCCTAGGAACACCAGAATACAAATTGGATTGGAAAGGGTTAAAGGGGTTGTCCCGCGAAACAAAGTGGGGTTATACACTTCTGTATGGCCATATTAATGCACTTTGTAATGTACATTGTGCATTAATTATGAGCCATACAGAAGTTATTCACTTACCTGTTCCGTTGCTAGCGTCCTCGTCTCCATGGTGCCGTCTAATTTTCAGCGTCTAATCGCCCGATTAGACGCGCTTGCGCAGTCCGGTCTTCTTTCTTCTGAATGGGGCCGCTCGTGCCGGAGAGCGGCTCCTCGTAGCTCCGCCCCGTCACGTGTGCCGATTCCAGCCAATCAGGAGGCTGGAATCGGCAATGGACCGCACAGAAGACCTGCGGTCCACCGAGGGTGAAGATCCCGGCGGCCATCTTCGCAAGGTAAGTAAGAAGTCACCGGAGCGCGGGGATTCGGGTAAGTACTGGACGGTTTGTTTTTTAAACCCCTGCATCGGGTTTGTCTCGCGCCGAACGGGGGGGGCTATTGAAAAAAAAAAAAACCGTTTCGGCGCGGGACAACCCCTTTAAGAGTTTTGAGACTATTTGGTAGATGCCAATAAGTCTTGTGATCAATAAGTATTTTCACCTTTGTAACACTAATCTTTGTACATAGCCCCAGTATATATATATTAGTTGGCTAGTATTACCTTGTTTAGTTATTTATTTTTTATGAATATTTCTAGAGTTCTTCTCTTCTTGTAGGTTATGTTTTCTCATGTTGACCCCTATAGAATTACGTGCCTTTCTAATCTTCCCAGGAGTCACCATTTCAGTCACCAGAACTTTCTGCATAATTAAACTGCATGGACTGTCTGACACATGCTCTTCATGGGGGGTGGGGTACTAACTCCTATCACTGATAATGATCAGAGACTTCTGACAAACAGTTATAATGTAGGAAATCACAGCTCAGTCTACTGACTGTATATTTACGGTCTGTAGCTTATGTAGGTGAATATAGAGGGTAAACGTCATCATACTGTCCTCCCAGCAGGCAGAGATGGTACTTTCTCCAGCTAGTCATGTGATGCTGTGCTGCTGCATCATGGCATTGCTAGCAGAGATAGCAGGAAGAAGTCTAACAATGAAGATGGTGTCTGATAAGTATTAGAGAGGAGGCCGCACTGCATGTAAGGGAGTGCAATGTATCATATAAGCACAAGTTGTCTGAAAGGTTAGTGACCATTTAATCAGTGCCAATTCCAGTGCCATCTATCATGGCAGCTCATCCCTATTCCATCTATAACCATTGTCTTATTTCTCCTTCCACCATTAAAATCTCAAGCAGTTTTGTCCTAGCTGTAGACCCTACTAAAATACAAGCTATAACATATAACCTATAGAATCTGATCTGCTTTGTGCAGCACGGTCCAGTCTTCACAATCATGGCGACCGGGAACAGACTTACCTTTGTGAGCGGGGATGAAGCTGTGCCCAAGTTCTTCACATCCAAACAGGTGGATTTCTCACAAGCAGTACAGAAGCCTGTTCAGTATACAGGTAAGAGCGTGATTCAGTACATGGAAGAGATACCTAAAACGGGTTGGTTGGGGGGGGGGGGCACATCCAAATCATCATGCCATGTACCATATAATAGGTGAGAAGAAATGAAAAAAAGCACAATTTCACCATTTTTGTTTTTTGCTTTTATCACATTCATGGTGCCGTAAAAAATGATAAGTCATCTTTATCCTGGGGTCAGTACAATTATGGTGATATCAGATTTATAGAGTTTTTATTTATGCTGCCCTACTGGAAAAAATCAAATAAAAAATAATTGCTTTCTGTCCCCCCCCTCTAACTTTTTTATTTGTCTGTCGATAGGCTAGGTGACTAAAAATAATGTAATTCTGTCATTGCATATATTTTTTTCTGATGGTGTTCACCATGCGCTATAAAGAATGTCTTGTTTTTAGAAATTCGACTGTGGCGATACCAAGTTTTGTTTTACATGTTTTATTTCTGCCATGCAGCAAGTGGGAAAATACTTTTTTTAAAACTTTTAATACAGTATTTTTTAAATTTACTATTAATACAAAAAACTTTATTAACCATTTTTACTTTTTTTAGCTCGCTTGGGGACTTGAACTAGCGATCGTCTGATCACCTGTAGAATATACTGCAGTACTTCAGTCTTTCAGTTTATCAGTATATCATATATTTGCAGGCATTCTATTAGGCCACCTTCTCACAAGGTGGAATCGCTGCGGGCATTCTTCCAAGGAATACCCACGAGAATTCTGCAGTGGCCAAATCCACAGTGGTTTGGATTTGGCCATGTTTTCACTTGTGGAACAACTGTGGAATTCAACCCCTATATTTCAAGGGTTGAATTCCGCAGCATCAATGCACAGCATAAATAGACATACTGCAATTTTAGAACTTGCAGTATTTTTTTAAAAACACTGCGATTCATTGCAGAAAATTTCCACACCATGTCAAGGAGATTTCTAAAATCTCCTCCACGTGGCTTGTACTATAATGCTGCGGAATTTCTGCAGCGTTTACTGTCTGTGTAAAGGTAGCCTTAAAGTAACTCTCTAGCCCTAGAGAAAGAAAGATGGTCATATGGTTTCTCTGACTAATGCACAATGTGTATCAGGTAGTCAGAGAAGCAGTTCAGTCATCCTTGTTTCTCCAGTTCTGGAGCATCCTTTTAAGCCCTGCCACAGGAAGGACTTAATAGGAAGACATCAGTGGCAGACTTGAGGGCCATCATAAGGCCTCAGGCTGCCATAGTAATCCAACGGCAACCCGTAATCTTGTTGCGGAATGGGAGGGCTGTTCGGGAGACAGAGGGAGCCCCCTCTCTGCTGGGCTGTATAAATGCCGCTGTCAGTACTGATTGTTAACGTTTCACCCACTTTGTTGCTACTGTATTCTTCTGCGGATGTGTCCTTGTACAAATCGGCACGGGAAATCTGCAGCGTTTACTTTCCGAGTGGACATATTGTAACGGATGTTCCCACGTTCTGTTTTAAAGCTTCTATTGAGAAGAAAAACTTCTACAAGTCGCACGGTGCGATCCATGAGATGATTAAGCTGAGATTGTCACAGAACAGACTGAGTCCTTTAATCCCCCGTATGTGCAGGGAGTTCAATACACAACTGGGCCATGTGGAGTCACAGGGCACCGAGGACCTCTATGATCTGGTCAGGTAAGATATATTGGGGAGAGTATTATTTCCAAGCTCCTCCCAGAAACTACAGAACTCCACCCCTTATTAAAGAAGTTCTGCCCCTTTAGGTGGTAGACTATTCTGCCATAGGTTATTATAGGTTACAGACGACATAAAAGTGGCCTTCAGAACTGCAGCAATTTGTCATGGTGTAGATTCCACTCAGTGATGAAATAATTCTGATCGAATATCGGCCCCTGCGGACAGGAAGCTTCTTGTAGTTACCGCATATCAGATGGAAATGCTGATATGTTCTGTCCAGCTGACAATAAGGGGTCATCAATTCATGCTGCTTGTGCCAATGACCTCCCATCATCACGGTGCAGCAGAAATCTGGATCCATCTGACCAGGAGTTGTTCTTCCACTGATCAGTGATACAAGTTTTGCAGTCTAATATATATATATATTGGTTACCTGACTCATCTTTTTCTCACTGGTGGGTTACTTGCTTGTCTAGTGGAAATCAAGTTATATTGGTGAAAAACAAATGAGCAGGGCTTCAGTGTAAAGCATGGAGGAGGGTACAAAGCAGCTTGAACTCCTATTAGATAGGAGGTAGATTTCAGAATACCCCCTACAACTGGATATTCGTTAAAATTATGGAACAATCCCTACATGCAAATAGTAGAAAGCTAACCTTAAGGGGGCAGTTCAAGATACTGTATATGTAGTCCATTGTGAACCCAATAGGCTCTCCTCATTTCTTTGACAGACGTATCATATATCCAGCTGTGGTGGACTTCTTATTTGGAAAAGGGATGTGTCCTACTGGTAAGGACACCATAAAGGAATTTGAGGAGCACTTCCGGAAGTTCGATGACGGATTCGAGTATGGATCGCAGATACCAGAGTGGCTTCTAAAGTAAGTGACTCCCTAGCCCTCACATGTTGTAACTGGTTTAATATACAGTATATAGGTGATGTTCAGAGAATAGGATGATTGTGAGCTCCTGTGGTCCAGAACGTTATGTCATTTTTTTTAATATATTTTTTTTTTCTTAAAGATACAGGACAGAATAATCAAAATTTAGGAAAGTCCAGTAGGCCTTCAATTATAATTATTGTTGGCAGCCTCACGTTGAGATATCACTCAGAAAGTGACTGGAAAATAATAATCTCCTACCTCATTTATGTAGGCTGCAATAGATTAGACTTTACATTGAACTCAGTGCGAAAGAGGAGGAGTCACAGATAGGGGAGGAGTCACAGGGGCTATGCATTTCCATGAAGCCCTAATGACTCTGTGACTAAGAGTTCATTCACACTGGTGTAAGCATATTTTTGTCCGTGAATGCGCAGCGTATTAATAGGCCAAAATACGCTGCTGCCTTGAGTTTTTCTACCTATCGGCAGTCTTTTACGTGTGTAAGTGTAAGGCACGGAATCCCATTGATTTCGTGCATAAATATAAATTTACTGTATGTTCACGCATGCCAATTGATTTCAATGGACTATACGGTGCTCAACACACCCAGATAGGAAATGGTGCTTTTTTCACAAAAACGAAAGTCTTGTAAAAAATATGCAGCTGTGAATGAACCCATTGAGCTCTATATACTGCACATTTTGTGCATATTTACGTTGGTATGAAAGACCCCATAATAACATCATAGTGGCTGAAAATCGCAGCCATGACTTTCCTACTGCACTCCTTGGGACTGCCTATACTAGATGAAGAAGGAAAAATGTGACTGTTCTCAGTAAGAGAAACCAAGTCATCTTGTAGATATGATACCTTTTAACGGCTAACAAAAATACATGATGTTACAGTGAGCTTTCCAACCAATGCAGTGTTCTTCCTCAGGCTTAATAGAATAGATCCGAAGAGGCATGTATATATACACACATACATATGACAAGGCACAGACATGGTGTGATTAATTTGCACTTAAATCAATACCAGAACAGGATGAGTAGATAAATAAATACTTAATTAGTCCACTGATACCAGTTTTCCTTGAAAATAATACCCTGTCTTATATTAATTTTTGCCACAAAAGAGGCAGTAGGTCTTATTTTTGTTGGATGCCTTATTATACTTACCTAGCAGGCTCGGTCCAGGTCCCTCCCGCTGCTCTCCAGAGCTCCGACGCGCTGAGGCAAACAATGCAGCGCATTGGTTCATTGAGCGCTGCTTTGAATGGCTGAGCAGTGCTCGAGAACCACTCCTGGAGGTGGGATTTAGGAATCTCATAACCAGGAAATTATCTTCTGTGGGTGGAACGAGGAATGCAAGAAGCACGTCGGAGCTCTGGATGGCAAGGGGAAGGGACCTTGACTGTACCTGCTAGGTAATGTATTCCATTTTTTTTTTTAATGGAATACGGCAGGGCTTATTTTTGGAGTAGGGCTTATTTCTCAAGCCTCCCCGAAAATCCCCCCAAAAATCAGGGTAGGGCTTATTTTCAGGGTAGGTCGTATTTTAGGGAAAACAGGGTATGAAGTTTTATGGTCTCTAAATTGGTGTTAGGGGGTCACCAGGCCAGCGTTTTATCTGTTCTATAGATTTCTTATATTCTCCAATGATGCATGAAGCCACTTGCAATGTTGATTCCTGTCTTGAGCGTGTCAAAGATGGTTATAGACTTGTACTCCCAAATTCTTCTATGATGTTCAGACTTGAAGTTGCCCTTTAATATAGTAACTTGCATATGTTCTATGTTGTGTCCGTGACTAGAAAAGTGCTCGGCCACAGGTAATTCTGTCTTTCTTTTTTTAATTGTATGACGATGAGACCTTGTCCTGGTTCCCCTACATAAAGCCCCCCAACAGGACATTTGCTGCACAGGATCAGCTACACAACATCAGACATGGAACATGTGAATGTCCCTGGGATCTTATAGTCTTGCTGTGTGTTGGGGATTTGTATCCTGTCCACAGTCTGTATATGTGAGCAGCTCTTACAGCTCCTTACATTGCAGGGATAAGTTCCTTTTTGTGTGTCAGAGGGCAATGCACTCCTGATTATAAAGTTCCTTAAATTGGACCAGTTTGTCACGAGTCACACACTTCCGCTACGACCAATTGTCACGGACAGCGGTTTATGGGTCTGTTAGGGAAATTTCAATAAATCTTGGTATGCTGATGGGCTCCAAATTAAAGTGATATGAGAACGCAGGGACACACAGAGATGGTGGTATCTGTGTAGCATTCTGGTTTATGGTTCAATGTACTCAATCTTTATAGGATTTTACAAAGCGAGTGGCTTTATGCCAAAGACAATTAAAAATACAATTAATATTGGTTTCTTAATACATCAGTTTCTTATCAAAAGTGTCCTTCCCTCCCCATAAGTGTAGCCTTGAGATACATCCTCTGACGCTCGTTAGTGAGCTTTGGCAGGGCATATCTTAAGAGTATAGGAAACTTTGGTGGTCCCAATTAATTTTTCCTGCTACATTAGTCAAGGTGAAATTTATCAAATTTTTAAGTGAAGGTCTGAAACCATACAAATATATATGTATATATATAGCTTAAGTATTATAACTAGAGATGAGCGAGCATACTCGCTAAGGCAAACTACTCGAGCGAGTAGTGCCTTATTCGAGTACCTGCCGGCACGGTTGAGTTGCGGCGGTGAGCAGGGGGGAGCGGGGGGAGAGAGGGGGAGAGAGAGATCTCCCCTCCGTTCCTCCCCGCTCTCCCCTGCCGGCAGCCGAATCTTTTGAGACGAGCGGGCAGGTACTCGAATAAGGCAATACTCGCTCGAGTAGTTTGCCTTAGCGAGTATGCTCGCTCATCTCTAATTATAACAGATAAACAAAGAGACAAAACAGAGTCCTTGTGTTCCATCTTTTAGGCTGCAGCCCTTACAGGTCCGACAGTCACCAGCCTGTGACGTCAACACCCGGGGCAGACCTGTAAGATCGATTTAGTTCCAGCTTCCCGGATCCTGCAGTCGCGCAAGATAGAGCCCAAATCGCACCCTGCAAGGCCTAGCACATCCCAACACACCTTGCTGCTACCACTGACCATTTCCATCAGCCACCACACACACAATCGCCACACGGAGTTATGGAAGAGGTCAAGAGCATACAGTAACGGGTGACATATGGAGAAAGAACAAGATGAGGTTGCAACGCGGCGGGTTCTGTGCTGTAGCATGATTTAAGAGCACAAAGGTCAATAACCTGTAGTAATACTTTGTACTTTGGTATGCAGATAGTGATGGTCTGGCTGATACAAGTCCTGCAGTAAAGATATGATAAGCACGCACTGAGGGTCATCTGCCAAGGATCGTCGTTACGCAAACATGGCTGTAATGCATTAGAAGTTAAAGTTATATTGGTTTTTGTATAATTTCATATTGGTTATCACCTCTAAATAAGTTTACTGGAAACTATCTTCCACTTTTCAAAGACTCTTACTTTCGATCATCAACAGTTGATCAATGGGGGTCCACCATTTGGGATCCCTGATGGTCACGGGGCTCGCTGTCTGTAATGACAGTGCTGGAAGCAGATAGCATTGTTTATGTTGCAGTGGCCTGTTTTGGTACTACAAGACCTGTCCTATTGAATTTAATGCCTGCAGAACCAAACTGGGCTGCTTCAGTGTTGACAGGGCACTACCCGCACTGACGGCAGTGACAGTAATCAGCTGATTGATGGTAATGCCAAGTGGCGGACCCTCCCCCCCAACCCTGATCAAGTGTATCCTGAGGATACATCATCAATAGAAAAACTTCTAGAATTCTCTTCAATGTTATGTAACTGCCATGCAGTTACATATCGGGCAGGTATGCAAATGATTAGAGCTTTGGCATGATTAGATGATCGGTCTTGCCACCTGAAGCCCTAAAAGTTGTTCAATTATTGGCCTATAAAAAGTCTCTCAGAGGCTCCTTGTATGTAGGGACCTCTTCTGTAGAGCTTGTTGACTATAGAAACCTCTTAAACACAATCAAAAACATTTCACCCTGTTAATAGAGTCTGAAAGGGGCGCATTTTTGGAATGCGAGAAGCTGGATGTTGTATCTATGAATTGTCCCCCACCGGCCGTTCTGACTAGACTGTTAGGAGGTGTTGTGACCAGTGGATGTGTGGGGCACACAAGGTGACCGGGCTCAGGATGCCCTCGACAGACCACCAGTAGAGAGGATCATTTGATCATCCGATAAGCACCAGCAGCTCCAACTGTTTTGTTGTCTGCCATGCGGAGAAAGGGGGCATCATCATTACAGACCCCAGTGTCTGTCGGGAAGCATTTCCAGGCACTTGGACATTTGGTTTCATGGCGCCCATTACGTCTATCCTCTTTGACACCCATGTCGCCTCTGTTTACAGTGGTGTCATGAATAACGAAACTGGACGCTATGGAGTGGAACTGGGTTGTCTACAGCAACAAATCCAGATTTAGTTTGGTCACTGACAACAGAACCTCGGGGTGAGCGCCTCAATCTTGTATTTGCTGTGGAGCGGCACACTGCCCCCTCCTGGTGTGATGGTCTGGGTTAAGGTTGGGACATTGAAAACCAATATATCAAAATATCGATATATGGCTAATGCTTTGGCGATGCTTTTCATCGATATTGTTATGTCCGATATATCGGTAACATCGATAGTTTAAGGCCATATAATATTGATTTTTGTAAAGAAGAAACGTGTCTGGTGGTCCGGTGACCAGGTCTTCTTTCTTTACATTCTGCCATTTCCCTTGTGTTGGGACAGGATGTAGTTTTGCTCGAGGCACTAATGAACTTATAAACAAGTTCTAGAAACTTTTGGAAAGTGTCAGGCGACTCTCTGTCCCCAATAAGGTTCGCTCCAGGCAAAACGACTCTCAGAAGAAGTGGGGTCTTCGGCCCTTCTCCACATGCGTTTGTGCATCGCGTTAGACGCAGGCTCTGAACGCTTGCGTCTAACGCGATGGCTGTGGGCAATGCTTTCTAAAGGAAACCATTTCCACATGCAGATGGACGGCTGCGCTGAACGCACGAAGGTCGCGTCCAGAAAAGGAGACGCCACATGTTGTGTGTTCAGCATCTAACGCAAACACAGTGCCCATAGAAAAGATAGGAGACCCATCTAATGCAATTACAATTGTGTTCGGGGCACTGCGTTCGCGTTACCAGGCCCTGCATTGTTTACAAGTTGCCATGGAGACTGTTGGTCCCTCAGCGGCAACTTGAAACAATGCAGGGCCCGCAGCCCCACAAACACACAGAGATCATGCTCACATCCCGTCAGGTCCAGCAGCCAGCTTCTGGCTTCCTTGTAGCTGGCCGGACCTTGTTTCAGTGTGTTTGTTGGCTCATTAGATAACGATTATTGGGGCCAATGATAAACTTCTCTTCATATACCTAATTTTAATTATATGTTTCATGTGTAATTTTTTATTTTCATTGGTAACGTTAATATATTTTTATGTTATTAATAGTTAGAAGTTAATAATAAATTCAACAGTTTAAAGTTTCAAAAGAAAACTATAATTTTTTTTGTTGATTGGGTTACTTTAGTAGAGATGAGCGAACGTGCTCGTTTAGGGCAATTACTCGAACAAGTATCGGGCGAAAACCCTAGAACTGTTTTATTTTTATACAGCATTTAAAAAAGTAGATATATCGAAATATCAATAGTTTCCCACCGATATTTTACAATAATCGATAGTTTGTTCAGCGATAGTCGATACTATCGATATTTTTGTGTCGATGTCCCAACCCTAGTCTGGGTGTCCATCACATACAATAGTCGGTGCCCCCTAGTAGTGGTATGAGGGACAATGACAGCTCAGTGATATGTTCAGGACATCCTGCATCCACATGTGTTCCCCTCATGGCGGCTTCCAGCAGGATAATGCTCGGCTGTACACATAAGGGGGTCACAGGAATGTCCCCACAACATTGTCACACTTCTGTGGCTGCCCGGTCACCAGATGTATCCCCAATAGAACATGTATGGGACCATCTAGGATGCCAATTTTTAAAGCCTATGTGTTTGTACAATCTGGCGGCTCAGTTACAGCAAATGTAGAGCGATATTCCTCAGGATACCATATAGAACTTGTATTGCTCCATGTCTGCCTGTATCACATCTTGTATCCAAGCTAGAGGCCATACAACAGGGTACTAGAACCTCCATGCCCATCCGTATCACATCTTGTATCCAAGCTAGAAATAGTACAATAGTGTACTAGAGCCTCCATGCCTGCCATATCACATCTTGTATCCAAGCTAGAGGCGGTACAACAGGGTACTAGAGCCTCCATGCACGCCCGTATCACATCTTGTATCCAAGCTAGAGGTGGTACAACAGGGTACCAGAGCCTCCATGCCGCCTGTATCACATCTTGTATCCAAGCTAGAGGCGGTAGAACAGGGTACTAGAGCCTTCATACCCCCCTGTATCACATCTTGTATCCAAGCTAGAAATAGTACAACAGGGTACTAGAGCCTCCATGTCTACCTGTATCACATCTTGTATCCAAGCTAGAGGCGGTACAACAGGGTACTAGAGCCTCCATGCCGGCCCGTATCACATCTTGTATCCAAGCTAGAGGCGGTACAACAGGGTACTAGAGCCTCCATGCCGGCCCGTATCACATCTTGTATCCAAGCTAGAGGCAGTACAACAGGGTACTAGAGCCTCCCATCAAGGGGTCAATTTTTCCAATAAATGATCCTTTTGCGTTACAATCACACAAAAAAGTTTTGTTCCATTCCGACAACTCCTACTAGGGGAGGGATTGTTTTGACAATGAGTGTATTTAGAATTATGTATTCGTTATCTGCTAATGAGCCCCCTAATAAGGTTAGAAACAAAAGACGCACACAGCTAGTAGAGTGAAATAACAGAGGAGTGTAATCAGCAGACTAAACACATAACTGCAGTCGGATTATTATAAAACAGATTTATAATATATAGTGTTGTATCCCGTATCTGCTGAACATGATACACGTGTAATCAGCAGACTAACTATGTCACAACAACTGGATTATTAAAGTAGGACAGATTTATGATATATCTAGAATTATATATCCCTTATCTGCTGATAAATAACTGTCCTTATATACTTCTTGTCTATAAGAAGATAAAACCCTTGTTACAATTCCTCCGTCCCTCTGACACATTTCTCTGTGGTTGTACAGATAGCGCAGTTCATCAGGGAGGTCAGAATCCGTTTATTTGCCAGGACAGTAACAGATCTCCCCACACCCTACTGTTCCCTAACAAGAAGTCTTATCACGCTGGGTGATGAAATGTGGGCGAATATCTATAAAAGCCAGCTGATCCTTCCTGCCTTTTTGGTAGTATGTTTCTCATATAGCCATCCAGGTACTCAGGGATCCACAGTTGATGACGTGGATTCCAAACACTATCGCCCAGCTTGTAGCATGGTGCTGTGTGTGACATTGCATGTAAGTTCAACACATAAATGCAGCACCAGAGCCAAGCTCAGTACATATAGCGCCAGAACAAAGTTCATAACCCAAATACAGCACCAAAACCAAGCTCATAACTGAAATATAGCACAAGAACCAAACAGATAACATAAATGCACCACCAGAACCAAGCTCATAGCATAAATACAGCACCAGAACTAAGCTCAATGTATAGACATAACACCAAAACCAAGCTCATAGCATAAATGTAGCACCAGAACCAAGCTCATAGCATAAATACAGCACCAGAACTAAGCTCAATGTATAGACATAACACCAAAACCAAGCTCATAGCATAAATGCAGCACCAGAACCAAGCTCAGTACATAAATAAAACATCAGAACCAAGACTATAACATATACACAGCACAAACTGACAGTATCAGTATCAATATCAGAACCAAGCTCACACCATAAATACAGCACCAGAACCAAGCTTATAACATAAATACAGCACCAGATCTGCAAGGATGGAAAATTCCATGAACTAATTTTCCTGCTGTTTACTCAGGATACTGGAAGATCTATATATTGCATACGCAAGAGAGACTCAAGGAGCGGGGGAAGGGAAGGAATTGCAATGCTTTTTGTCTTTTTGTTTTTTTATTCATGTTTTTGTTAAAAAGAAAAGTTATGAAAATGCAAAAAAAAAAAATATATAAAAAAAAATATAACAACAGAGCCAAACAAGGTATCTATAGTGCCAGAACCAAGCTCATTGCATTAATACAGCCCCATTACCAAGGTCAGTACTTAAATACAGTAGTAGAACTAAGCTATTGTGTTTTGCACAAGCCTATGAGCTGGTAGCAGTGCCTTGGAATATCAGAGGGGAGGAGACGGAGCCAGGAGGATAATTCATGTAGCTCCACAAGATGAGTGGAAGAAGGTCATATGGCCAGGTGGACCTAAAGGGGTGATCACCTACAGCTTTCATCCGCCGTGGGTAGTTCTTAGGGAGATGATGTACGAGCTCACTTACGGACAGTTTCTGCATAGTTCCTACTCTTATTGCTATTATTTCATACTATCATTGGTGCCATTATGCTTTCATCATTGTTTTTATTCTTTTATGCCTATGTATCCACGGGCCTCTGTAATATCCTCGGTTGCGCAGTAATCATTCTAGTTCAGTGCTGAAAAAGATTGCTAAGATGCACATAGCACAATGAGCCAGGGTTTCCCTCTGGGTTATTATATCACCGGTATCCTGTGCTCCTGCCCTGCTCTTCTGCATGATTTAGTGTTTTCATCCCTACCACCGCTCCCAGCGCAGTACAATGCTTACTAATCCGATGTCTTTAATGAGCTTACGCAGATTTTCTGTTTTGCAGAGATTGGTCGCAGTCCAAGCAATGGTTGCTTAACTTGTTTAAAAACATTGTGGCTGAAGCCGAACAAAATAAACCGTCCGAAGAGGGCAGTAAGGTAGGCAAAATGGGCATTCTCGTTGACGTTGAAGAGAATGTTACTTCTGGCATAGAGATATGCTGCGGCTGGCAAATAAGGGCATTTTGATCGACACTGGCGGTGGGGCATTGTCTCTTACATTGTAAGACCGTATGATTGGTAAGACTGCATGTATAGCATAGTTGCCCCCCTTTTATAAACTGGGCACCTCAGATTTAACCAAGCACCATCAGTTTGCAATGAGTTTAAATAACCACACAACACAGGTTAATGGATGTAAAGGGAGTGGCCACAGCTTTATTGATTAAATAGCATTGAGGAAAAACACCAATACACCCGAAGGAGCGTCTAATCATAATAAACTCATCCCGATGTCCGGAATTACTAACCCGCTGCACGGACAGACAGCGCACACATAGGTTCTCCAATGCCTTCAGGGGCAAAACTGCCACGAAGGAGAATGCTGACACAAATGGCTTTTTGACCATCCCCAACCAACAAACCAATCGCCCTCTCAACTCCCTCCTGCAAATCCGACAAAAATATGTCAAAACCCATAGGATTAAGATGGACCCCATCGGGCAAGAGTAGATCACTGTTATCTCCCGCCAACATTGTGTGCCTCATGGCAAAGCCACCCAGTGAATGAACAAAACGGGCGACTCGTAAGTTTAAGACTTTATGAGTTTGCTCAATGGCCACTAAGTCCCGGGCCTCCTCCAAGTCTTTCTAGCCACCATCACCAACAAGATAATCAAACTTGTGCTCCAAATCCGCTTTTATCAATCACAAGAGCAGAGCAGGTTTCACCGGGACTAAGTCATTTCCCCAAGCATGAATAATAAACACTGTAGGAGGTCTAAATTCATGGCTGTTCATTGGCATTCAGGCAGTACCCACCGTAATGTCCCCCCGATGCCCCGTCAGTGGACCTCGACAGAGGAGACTCCAAGATTAGCACCCATAGGACAACCTTCTGCCCTGCAGGTGGCCCACCGCATATATGAGTGTCCTACAACCCAAACTTGTATGAGCACAGGACCAGCAACAAAAAGGCCTAACAAGCAGACAACAGAGAACATGTTATGACAAAACCAAATCAGGACGCTTCGAAAACTATTAGAGCTCCATCTACCAAATTCTTTAATCCTCTGGGCTCCAAGCCCCAATTTCCCTGATAGCATGCAGAGTGCCAGTTTGCCATAAGAGGGATCAATTGTTCAGTGCAGACTAAAATGCAGCCACACACCTCAAACCAAATTGGGGGAGGGGTGACTGCAGACAAAGTAGTCTGAACATGTGAACCGATACCAACAATGTCAGCCATAGATGAGTGCGCCACACAATACAGAATTACACCCCATACTGGCAAAGCAGTGGATTGCCCTGTATCACCAGTGTGCGCACACTGGCATGACAACCCGGGCTCCCTCAGCATCTATAGCAGACTGCATGCAAAAAAGTACTGATAAATGCAGGTGCTAGTCTGCACTTTGGCCAAAACACATAAACACATGACATACCACGGCAAGGCCACCATGTGTACGTTAGAACCTACACTATCTCACTATTAACTAGATTAAAATGACAGAGGTCAGAGACCAAATGTACAAAGACATAACTCACAGAAAAAGAAGCCATATATGCATCTCCTGATATGTTGCAGGACCGGCTCAATCACCATGCAGAGAGCCCGATTGCAATAAGAGGGAGCAATTGCACCCTATGTTGTCTGCAGTCACCCCTCCCACTGTTTGGTTTGAGGTGTGTGGCTGCATTTTAGTTTGCACTAAACAATTGCTCCCTCTTATTGCAATCTGGCTCTCTGCATGCTTTGGATGTCAATGTATTGGGGGAGGGGAAGGTAAATTTAAGCAACGCATATTAGAACTTTTCTGCATAGATGTATATGTAAATCAGTAACATCAAATCTGCAGCAAAATCCACATTCAAAAGTGTCCAATTGCACTGAATGGGAATCCGCTCCGTGTAGACTACTTTGAAATTTGCGTACAAAAATAGGAGTCCTATCAATACACATGCATTTGCCCCACTGAAATGGGCTAAGTCCGCGTACAGATCTGCATCTTTGATAGGCCTGTGTAATGAAATGTCATCCATACTGAAATCACTGTGGGGTCTGATTAGTCGGCCCGATCATGATTGTCGTCTTATTGACAAGACGTCATCACTAAGGCCGGCTCACACGGGCGTATTTGCACACATAAAATGTGCATGTGTGACACGCAGAAAACAGAGTCCATTGATTTCCATGGGTTTGTTCACATTTCCATATTTTACACAAGCATTTTGGTCGCTCAAAAAAAAATAGAACATGTTCTATCTTTCTGCGTGTTTGCGCACCAAAGGTTCACATAAAAGTCAGTGGGGTGCAAATACGCACGCAATACGCTAGGAGATGTGTGATAGCTGCATAATCGCGCTGGAAAAAGAACACATCTGGAACTCATCAGCCGTTGTATTCGTTAAGTATTTGTTTGCTGCGCTCAAATGAAGATGCCTTGCGGGCGCAAAAAGTACAGTAAGGCTGGGTTCACACGGGGCGGATTTGCCGCGGAAATTCCGTGCGGAATTTCGCCGCGGTAAACCCGCATGCGGCCGCTAATCCAGGGATTAGCCAGCCATGTGGACGAGATTTCTCAGAAATCCGACCGCAGCATGTCCATTTTTTTTCCCCGCTGCGCTCTCCTCTATAGGAGCGTCGGCCGCAGCAGAAGAGCGAGCGGCCGGGCCGCTTCAAAGCCGCTGTGGGTTTTGCAGCAGCGGTTTTCCTGGTGGAAATCTCGCGGTTTTTCGCTGCGACCAAACCGCGAGATTTCCGCCGAGAATCCGCCCTGTGAGAACCCAGCCTAAAATTCATCGATGCTCACACAAAAAAGCATAGTTTGTCCCGCAAAAACACTATGCTCATGCGCACACAAATACGCTTACGCTTGTGTGAAGCCGGCCTAAGGATTATGAATATCGATGCATCAGGGAAACAGTGAGGGGCTTAAATGTAATTCACTTTAAAGGAGTTGTCCCACGAAAAAATTAAGGACTACCCACAGGATTGGGGTTAACTTGATGATCGTGGGGCTCTGACCTCTGGGACCCCCACCCATCCCAAAAACTAGTGTGCAGAGTATAGCACAATGAAGGTAGCAATGTTCATACATGCGCAGCATTGCTCTGTTCATGCCAATGGAGATAGCTGAGCACTTGAACTTGACTGTCTTTGACAGTCCCATTTAAATGAATAGAGCAGCATTGCAGAAGTGCAACGGAGTCTTCCTTCAATGCAGGATGCTCTGGACCCCAGTTCTCGAGATCAGTCGGGGTCCCAGCAGTTGGACCCCCAATGATCAGCAAGCTTTGGAACCTGAAAGAAGTCGGCAGGCGATCACATTCCGTACACCGCGCACATAACCAATCAGCCAATCACAAGCCTCAGCAGCCTCGGCAGAATCACCACTGACATCTGTGGTTCGCTGAGTGGTCACATGCACAATGAACAATATGTGACTGCAGCCGGCTTCTTCTATGTTCTCATTGATGGGCACTGTGGCTGGGTGGGAGGTCTCTGGAGTAGCTAAATATGCATTTATTCTTTATTTTATGCAATTTTACACCTGTGAATTTTTTCTTAAGTTCTGGAATACCCCTTTAATCAATTTATGGAATTTTATTCCAATTTTTGCAGACTTTATTACATCATCTGTTGGACACTCTCAACGGCAACTCTACTTACAACAACAGCATGTTACTGCTGTGGGCATCTCAGGCAAATGCCAACCCGGTATGTACCAACATTTGAGTATGTCTTTTTTTGCCTGTCATATCTCCGTATAATATAATACAGTACTATGTTATTACATTATACTGCATGAATGATCACAGGTTCTAGTCCCAAATGGGGCAAAAAAATGTAAAAATGAGTAAAAAACTTTAGTTATTAGAAAAAATAGTAAAAGTTTAACCCCCCCCCTTTCCTATATTCATAATAAAAAAAAATCAAAACAATAAAAAAATTGGCTTTGTTGTGTCCGTAAAAGTCCGATCTATCAAAGTAGCGCATTATTTGTCCTGCACGGTGAATGTCGTCAGAACAAAAAAATACATAACACCAGAATGTAAAATGTCTTCTGAAATCATGTGTTTGCTGACACTCCTTGGATATATACGATAGAGACTCAGATGTCTGATACAAAAGCGCAAGGCACAAAACAAGGAAAATAGAAAACCGTACAGGAAAAAAGGATACAAAATAGAAACCAATGCAGGACACGATTATCAGCACCAAGGACAAAATCAGACTAATCTGTGATTAATTAGAAATTGGACTTGCTTGCTCCCACCTTGACAAGTGACATTAATCAGACCATTAATGGGGTCTTAAAGGCCACTTTTACTCCTTGTTCACAGTGACAAAGACAAGCGAGATGTCTGATCAGAGCAGAAATGCTATTATCACCAAGCACAACCAGTCTAAAGACTTTTTCCAGAGACCTCGGCATCCCGGCCCCAGAAGTTTCACATGTTATCGAGAAGTTTACTACTCATGAAAGAATCAAAAACCTTCCTGGATGTGTTGGGATGAGGAGAACTGATGAGAGAACTCTGTAAAGGTTGGGTCAAAATGTGACAAAGAAACCATGAACAACATCCAAAGAACTTCAGGCTGAGCTGGAGTCAACTGGAGTGATGGTTTCACCCTATGGGCTTATTCACATGAGCATATATCGGTTGCCGTTTTCGCGGCCGGCTGATACACGTTACCATCTGATGCATTGGATTCCAATGCATCAGATCACACAGGCATATTTCCGCGGTGTAGAAAAGCGCCCGACTAGGCGCTTTCACCCAGGCAGGAAAGATAGTCCTGAAACTGTCTTCTTGGCCAGACTACGGCCGCTGCCATAGACTCCTATGGGAGCCAATGACAGCGGCCGGAGAAGGGAGGTGAGAGGGAGTTTAGCAGCGTGACTGCTAAACTCCCTCCCCCTTCTCTCCTCGCCTCCGACTGTTTGCAATGAGAGGGGAGGAGCTCAGCTCTGCCCCATCCCGCCCACTCCCATTGCTGGCTGCAGACAAGGGATGGAGAGGGGCTAAGCTCTGCCCCACTCCTTCCATTGCAAACAGCCAGAGGGAAAAAAAAGAGGAGGCGAGCTGGCATATATGCCGAGCCCATGCATCACATGGTAGTGTATATCGGCCGGCAGTGAAAACGCCAGGCGATTTACACATATGTGAATAATCCCTATACCATACCTTGCAAAACGGGGCTGTTATAGGTAAATGCCAAAGAGCACCGCTTAAAGGCAGGAATAAAATGCACAACTGAGCTTTGCCAAAAGCTATGTAGACAAACGATAATCCTTCTGGGAAAATGTCCTATGGACAGATGAAACCAAACTAGAGCTCTTTGGCAATGCATGCCGGTGTTATGTTTACAGATGATGAAATGAGCCTATGAATAAAATCCCTTTCTACCTCCAGTGAGACATGACTGAGGATCCATAATGTTGTGGGGCTGCTCTGCTGCCTCTGGGACTGGACTTCTACGTGTTACAGGAATTATGTATCAGAAGATTATCAGGGCATTTTAGAGTAAAATGTGCTCCCAAGTATAGGACAACTGGGACAGCAGGATAATGACCCAAAAGTTAAATGTAAAGTCCCCTGGTGCAAGCACCGAGCCATGACTGATGTCACACGTTTTCTTGGTAGACTGTTTTTGCAGGGTGGTTTGCCATTGCCTTCCCCAGTCATCTCTTCCCCCAGCAAGTTGGATACTCATTTTACTGTCCTTGGAAGGATGGAAGGCTGAGCCAACCTTAAGCTGGCTACCTGACCCACCGGGGAATTGAACTCACAACCTTCAGGTCGTGAGCAAGAGCTTAGAACCGCTTTGCTGCTGCCTTAACACTCTGCTCCACACGACCCAAAACAGGCATCAAAAACTACACATGGACTGTTCTATATGAGTCTTGATTTCAATCCAATGGAAAATCTTTGGAGCGCTGAAATCTACTATTGGAAAAAGGAACGTGTGAACACTTAAGAACTGGGAGAATTGCAATGGAAGAAAGTACCAGCAGACGGGTGCAAGATGCTCCCAGATGGCCATAAAACATTTGGATGTTATCATTGTTGCCAAAGATTGTGCACCCAAGTATTTGGGAAGGAGCCTGCAATGTTGCCATGTCATATACTAGGGTTATTCTCTCATGTATTATGGTGAGATGGAAACTGGTGAATGTTTTCGGACCTGCTATTACCACAGAGTATTGTAATGATACAACGTTAGTACATACTACTTATTTCTGAAGATACTGGCTGTTTATACTAAACTATCAAGAGGTCCAATAATGTTGACCACAACAGAGCCTCCGTACCCCCTGTAGCTATACTGGTGTTGTGTGATGGTAGGAATAGTGATGAGCGAACCGAAACAGTCAAACCCTGTTTCAGGTTGAACTTTACTAAATGTTGTCTTTGGCACAAAGCCGAACCTCAGGTGGTTTAATGAGACAAACTCACTAAAATAATTTCTTCTTCTCCTTAATTATAAATGTATGCACTATATAAATAAAGGTGATTACTATGAAGAAGAAATCCACACAAACACAGGAAGAACATACAAACTCCATGCAGATGTTGTCCTTGGTCAGATTTCAACCTAGGACCCAACGCTGCAAGACAACAGTGCTTAAAGGAAGTCGGTCACCTAAATTTGTCCTAGTAACCCAATATACTGTTATAAGGAGCCCAACATTACCTTTATCTTTTGCCAAAGAGTCTCCTATGGAAAGATACTGGCCAATAAGTTTGTCCAGCCCCATATGCTAATGAGCCGCGGACCGTCCGATGGGCGGTCCATGTCTTACAGCAGTCCAGTTTTCTTTCAGCCTTTTCTGCAAAGTGGCGCCTTTCAGTGACGCCTCCAGTTCTTCAAAGTGGAGACGTCACGCGTTCCTCCTCCAATGCGCCTGTGCTGCACTGAGCGGTCTGGCACATGCGCGGTGATGGACCTCACATACATGGGTTTTTCTTTATAGCATTTCCTGTTTATCTCTCTTCGAACAGTATCGGCGTCCATCTAACCTGCATCAGGGTTTTCAGAGCTTCTCATACACCGCATACAATGACGAGGTTGTATTATTCTACATGTCCATTGACAGAGCTGCTATTCTCACCTCTTTGTTGCACAGATCACATTTTGGACGCTTGCATTCATAATCTCAGAGCCTGAACTTTACAGGCAAGCCGTTAATGAGATCACATCGGTGTTTGGTGAAGCAGGTAACTCTTTCTATAATTTCTTTTAATGCATACCTATAGCTGATTTCCTATAATGCAAGAGGGATGGTCAGTTTTTATTGCATCAGCTTACTGTACAGAGTCAACACTTCCCAGAATGCAAATCACTAGAATATGCTTGCTGCAGACACTGAACCAGCAGGGAATACCAGGATATTCAAGATCTCAAGCATGCAGGATGTAACTCGGGATCAGTACATGATAAGTAATGTATGTACACAGTGACTCCACCAGCAGAATAGTGAGTGCAGCTCTGGAGTATAATACAGGATGTAACTCGGGGTCAGTACAGGATAAGTAATGTATGTACACAGTGACTCCACCAGCAGAATAGTGAGTGCAGCTCTGGAGTATAATACAGGATGTAACTCGGGGTCAGTACAGGATAAGTAATGTATGTACACAGTGACTCCACCAGCAGAATAGTGAGTGCAGCTCTGGAGTATAATACAGGATGTAACTCAGGATCAGTACAGGATAAGTAATGTATGTTGTACACAGTGACTCCACCAGCAGAATAGTGAGTGCAGCTCTGGAGTATAATACAGTATATAACTCAGGATCAGTACAGGATAAGTAATGTATGTACAGAGTGACTCCACCAGCAAAATAGTGAGTGCAGCTCTGGAGTATAATACAGGATGTAACTCAGGATCAGTACAGGATAAGTAATGTATGGACACAGTGACTCCACCAGCAGAATAGTGAGTGCAGTGCTTGTTTTGCGGGGTACTTGCAGGGTTAGTTGGCTGGATATGATGTCCTTCATGCATTTCTGTGGGATTACTGGATCTCATTAAGGAGACTCAGCTGTGTTTTGGCAATGCTCCCTGGGGAAAAGTATGTAAATAAGCTTTCTTACACCACTGGATCTCCTTAATGAGACAATTTGCATACTTTTTTCTCTCAGAGAATTTCCCCAGGAAGCATTGCCAATTTTATTTAGCTTCCCAGCTTGGCTACTGGATGGAACTGGTTAAACCTGTGAAGGATAAACTTCTCTACCTCCTAGCTGAGAAATCATACGGGGTCACTCTCCTTGAGGACCTTTGGTTTCCTAAGAAAAATTTATAGAGATCCGTGGGCTTCAACCCCCTTCTAAGGGGCCCCTGCGAGACCCGGGATGGAATGAGAGAAACTCTAGTGCCTAAACCCCCTCCGGTCGCCCTTTTATGTTCTCTGTATAGACTCATGGGTGGCCCAGCTGACCCTTGCACAACAAGCCTTCGTCGGTGTTTGTGGACAGGACTATTAACGACCTACAAATGCTAGCTCATAGGAGCCCGCACGACGATTTTCAGTCCCTCTCACCGACTCAAGCCCTCTCTTTTCTGCAGTTGGCTCATGTGATCAGAGTGTTTGGGAATTTCCTGGGGACCTACAAGACCCCTCTCCCTCTTTGAGAGGGATGTGGGTGATGGTGGGTCTGCTTCTAAGAAAATAGCGTCTCTCCGTAGACTCTTTGTTTCTCCCACAGTAATATCTAAACCTACCTTCCTCCTCTCTTGGGATAGAGAACTGCACATTTCTCTTTCGCAGAGAGAAACTGAACTTATTTTGAAATTGGCATATAGACTTTCCCCGTGCATTATATCACAGGAAGCACACTATAAACTCTTGGTGAGGTGGTATAGGACTCCGCAATGGCCTTAGGACTACAATCTTGCAACTCATAGTTGGAGATGCGATGGAGGAATTGGTTCATATCTTCATATATGGTGGAGCTGGCCGATATTATCCCCCTTCTGGCATGACGTGGATTGGCTTTGGGGAAAATTTCCCCAAAATCTTAGTATAACTCCCGAGATTATCTTCCTCTGGAGGCCATATGCAGTTTTCCAACTCCTAAAACATAGACTGGTTGCCCTTTAATCGATGCAACTAAAGCTCTTATTGCAGTGTTATGGCTTCAAAAAACACCCCCGACTTCGATCCAAAGGAGAGAGAAAGTAGATCTAATCTATAATTTGGAGGAGCTCTCCAGCTGGTCAAAGGGCACCCACAACAGATTTCTCCAGACCTGGAGCCCATGGCGTAGACTGAGAGGTGAGATTTAGGTCTTCCGTCTCCCGGGTGTTGGACGGGGTGAGACTGGGATTCAAGCCCCTCACTGCTACTTATGTTTTATGGGGCCTTTTGCGAGGAGGCGACGGTGCTTGGTCTTTTCTTTTTTACTGAGATAGGATCTCTTGGGTTAGTTCTTCTAAGAAGCCTCTTTCTCCACGGAGTTATCTCTGTACTTCTGTATTTTGGGGTCATGTGTGCACTCTCTCTTTCTTCCTTCTTCCAAATGTGGCTGCAGATGTAAAAAGGGCCTTACCTACAACAATATTCCTATATTTTTCTTCATTCATTTCCGTAGTTCACCAGCAGGTGGCAGTGGTGTTTTTCGGGATGTGTTTAGTCACCTCGCGTATGGCGATAACTATAATTTGTCAGTGCGGAATGTTAAACACGGCATTGAAATTCTTTTTTATCATTCCGGATTTGTGTGTAGGAGAACATTTGTGCCATTTATTGAGAGAGGAGTCCCTGCTCTGCTAAAATACTACTTGATGTAGTTGGGAAAATATTTCTACAAGTGTTACATGGAACTCTCCCTCCGTCATTATATGTAACGTGTGCTATTTATGACCTCTGCGGTACAGTATGTGAAATCAGCAGTGAAAGTTGGATAAATAGTAATGTCAGGGGCCTGGCTATAGGGGGCGCAGAGGTTGCAACTGTACCTGGGCCCAAGTACCCAAGGGGACCCAAAGAGGACAGCAGTATTATATATGGCACATGGTAGTTGGGAGTTATGTGACAAATATTGCATTGGGGACCAGGAACTTCACGTTGCACCTCTGATTAATAATCAGCTCAACTGGAAAAATACTATAAACGTACAGGTCAATGTATGGCTGCTGCCACCTACAGCCGACCCCGTAACCATCTGTCACCTGTCTCTGAACTTTAAGGCATCTTATGTTTTTATAGTAACCCTTTTAATGACCATCAATTTCTTAATTTTTCCTTTCCCGACCAAGAGCGATAACTGTCTTATTTTCCGATCACCGTAGCTGTATGACAGCTTGTTTTTTATGGCATAAGCTGAATTTTTAATAGTGCTATATAATATACCGTATAATGTACTGAAATTTTTTTTTTTAATTTTTAAGGGCTAATGCCCACAGACGGATTTCTGCCGCGTTTCATGCGGCGGAAATCCACAGCGTTATGTCGCAGCTATTGGGTTGTATTGAACGTAATAGCTCCATGTTCCTGTTGTGGAATTCTACCGCAGAATTCCGCAGCGTGAAAGAAACCGCAGCGTGCTCTAATTGCCAAGGAAAAACGCACGGCTGGCTTCCATTGTAGTCAATGGAAGCTGGACGTCACGCTATGCTTCCGCTGTGAGCACAATTTTACAGTGTTCATGGTGCAGAAAACACAACATGTTAACTTTATATTGCAAGTCAGTACAAATGTGTCAATACCAAATTTATACTGTTTTTTAGGGTGCATTCACACGACCGTATATCGGCTGGGTTTTCACACCCGGTCGATTTACTGCGTCTCTCTCTGCAGGGGGAGGAGGCTGGAAGATCCGGAAGCAGTGCTGTGAGCTCCCGCCCCCTCTCTGCCTCCTCTCCACCCCCTCTCCGCCCCTCTGCACTATTTGCAATGAGAGGAGGCGAAACGGGGGCGAGGCTAAGTTCTGGGAATTAGCCCCGCCCCTGTCCCACCTCTCCTCATTGAAAATAGTGCAGGGGGGGTGAAAAGGAGGCAGAGAGGGGGCGGGAGCTCAGAGCACTGCTCCCGACTCTTCCAGCCTCCTCCCCCTGCAGAGAGAGACGCCGTTTATCGGCTGAGCGTGAAAACCCAGCCGATATACGGTCGTCTAAATGCACCCTTAAATGTATTTTTACTTTTAAAAATGAAACCTTTTTTTCTTTTACTTGCTTTCTGTTGCCATACCCTGAGACACAGAACTTTTTTATTTTTCTGTCAATAAGGCTGGATTCAGACGAACGTATATAGACTGGGTTTTCACGCCGAGCCAATATACGTCGTCTCTCTCTGCAGAGGGGGGGGGGGGGGGGATGGAAGAGCCGGGAGCAGGAACTGAGCTCCCGCCCATTCCATCCCCCCCCCCCCCCTGCAGATGAGGACGACGTATATCGGCTCGGCTGAAATCCGAGCCGATATACGTTCGTGTTAATCCAACCTAAGACTGTGCCAAGGCTTGTTAGAGTGGCCTATAGTTTTTATTGGTAACATACTAGGACGTATATAACTTTTTGATCACTTTTTCTGTAATTTATTAGGACATAGTGTATCCCCCCAAAAATAGAGATTTTAAGAATTTGGACTTTTATGACTGCAGTGATACCAATTATATATAATATATATATTTACATTTACTCTATTATTTGGGAAAATGTTTTTCTTTTGTTTTAACTAACTTTTAATATTAATTTTCTTTTAAATTTCATTAAACTTATTCAAGATTTTTTTTCTTCCAGCTCCCATGGGGGACTCAATAATTGTTTTTAGTAGTACATTGTACATTTCAATGTTGGTCTATTCAGCCCTACTACAGGCACGGCTTAATAGACTGCCTTAGAGAACCTTCACTAAGCTCCGGGCTGCCATATGAACCCATTGGAACCCTGCAATTGTGTCTTGGAAGGGGGCTCCATCCTGCTAGCAGACTTTGACAGCAGCATCTAAATAGTCAACAGTTGCACTTGGAGTTAGCTTTGGTCGGAGTTGTTGCAGATGAATGTCAGCTGTCAGAAACAGCCAGCACCTGAGCCCTCTCCATATATTGCCCACAATTGCTTGTACATTTGGCAAATGGTCATTATGGGGTTAATAAAGCTTGTACATTGCACTGTGAAAAGTTCTCCAGCTTTTTAATACATGTTTATTAGAGATGAGCGAGCACCAAAATGCTCGGGTGCTCGTTATTCGGGACGAACTTTTCGCGATGCTCGAGGGTTCATGCTTTTGAAAGCCTCCGTTTCCACAAGCCTATACGGCAGCATCTCTAGGCTGATCAATTTTGCAATGCGCACGTTTAACGCTTGAGCGTGCTGGTGCGTGGCGTCGTACTTGCGCTTGCGCTCAAACTGTGGCACTAGCGACGTCTGGACGCTGCGCTGAGAGCCATTGCTGGATGGGGCCGAGGACAGCGGAGGTGAGGGTGTGGGTGCAGGCCAGGAGACGGTAGTGTCTGTGTCCTCAGAGGGGGGTTGGATCTCAGTGGCAGGTTGGGGCACAGGGGGAGAGGCAGTGGTGCAAACCGGAGGCGGTGAACGGGCATCGTCCCACCTTGTGGGGTGCTTGGCCATCATATGCCTGCGCATGCTGTTGGTGGTGCCTCCCCAGCTGATCTTGGCGCGACAAAGGTTGCACACCACTGTTTGTCGGTCGTCAGGCGTCTCTGTGAAAAACTGCCACACCGTAGAGCACCTTGACCTGTGCAGGGTGGCATGGTGCGAGGGGGCGCTATGGGAAACAGTTGGTGGATTATTCGGTCTGGCCCTGCCTCTACCCCTGGCAACCGCACTGGCTCTGCCTGTGCCCACACCCTGACGTGGGCCTCCGCGTCCTCGCCTGCGTCCACATCCTCTAGGCCTACCCCTACCCCTCAGCATGGTGTATTACCAGTGATTTGATTTCCCAGGCAGGAAAGAAATTGGCGCAAGGCTGCACTCAACCGTAGCTGGTTGCGTCTGATTTTTGTACGTTGTCCACGCAGCACACACGTACACGGAGACCTTAGGACTGACACAGGCTGGCCAAATATAATTAATTGAATTCGCTTTTTTGCAAAGGGAGGGCCCCACTGCGGATATTCAATGAACAATACGTTTAATAACTGTGGTGTGGCCCTGAAAAAGTGTCACACAACTTTAGTGTAGCAGAGTTATTAACTCTGGCAGAGCAGGTATTTGCCAGTCAGGAAAGACAATGGCGCAAGCCTGCAGTAAACCGTAGCTGGTTGCGTCTGATTTTTGTACGTTGTCCACGCAGCACACACGTACACGGAGACCTTAGGACTGACACAGGCAGGCCAAATACAATTTCTTTGCCTTTTTTGCAAAGGGAAGGACCCACTGCGTATATTCAATGAACAATAACTGTGTTGTGGCCCTGCCTACACAATTCTGTCCCTGTAGTATCAATGGAGGGTGCAATGCTCTGCACAGACGATTTTTAGAAGAAAAAAAAAATGCAACACTGCTAACAGCAGCCAGCACAGTACTGCACACGCTTAAATTTGGCCCTAGAAAGGACCGTTGAGGTTCTTGAAGGCTACACTCACTCCTAACACTCTCCCTGCCTAAGCACCACTTCTGACTTCTGTCCCTAATGCCGGGTGCAATGCTCTGCACTGCCGATTTTGAGAAGAAAAAAAAAAAACACTGCTAGCAGCAGCCTGCACACAGGTAGATGTGGCCCTGAGAAGGACCGTTGGGGTTCTTGAAGCCTACACTGACTCCTAACGCTCTCCCTACAGCAGCACCAGCACGATAGTACTTTCCCTCAGCTAACTCACAAGGCATGTGTGGCGAGCCGCGGGAGGGGCCGACTTTTATACTCGGGTGACATCTGATCGCCCCAGCCACTCACTGCAGGGGGGTGGTATAGGGCTTGAACGTCACAGGGGGAAGTTGTAATGCCTTCCCTGTCTTTCTATTGGCCAGAAAAGCGCGCTAACGTCTCAGAGAGGAAACTGAAAGTAACCAGAACACCGCGTGGTGCTCGTTACGAGTAACGAGCATCCCGAACACCCTAATATTCGCACGAATATCAAGCTCGGACGAGTACGTTCGCTCATCTCTAATGTTTATGCTTTATTTCCTCATCTTTTTCAATATCTCTGCTTGCTGTGAGTGAATGTGAAACATTCTTGCTTACGGGCGCCTTCACACTAGTAATAAAATGCGATGTTGCAATAAAAAAAAAACGCGGCATGCTCTATCTTTCTGCATTTTGCGTATTTTTATCTCCCATGTTTCCCTATAGAGCCTCCTTTTTATTGCATTGCAAAACATAAACTTGCATTTTCTTGTTCATTGTGATGCATTTTAACTTTAGAAAGTCCTATTATCTTTCGCGCTGAAAAATCCCGCCAAAATCGCGTGAAAAAAAAACGCAGCAATGTTTTTGCGAGAAAAAGCAGTACTGATACTCAAAAATCGTAGTAAAAAGGTGATTTTCTTGCAGCGATATCATGGTCGCCAGTGTGAAGGAACCCTTAGTGATAATGGGCAGTTCATACAACTCCTTAACGACTTCATGAGTAACATGTCACCACCCCACGCCTCTTCAAGGGGTGCTGTTGCTATGTTTATTATCCCATACAATCTCTTTAAAAATGTGTTCTCATCAAGACGACTGCTTTTGACATTGATCAACTGATCACGGGGGTTTGGCTTCAAAAAGTTTTAACAATCATCTGCTCTCACCAGGAAAAGATGGTTGTCCATACAATTTCCCTGCAGTGGCCACTACAGGTAGATGTGGCATTACAGACAACTGTAGAGCTGGCTGCTTACTTTAAAAATAAAATCAACAACATGCCTCAGGAAATAACCTCCCAATCCCAGACTAGCCCCGACCCTAGTCTCATCAGTACTGCATCTAGCTCCTGTTCACTCTCTGTACTCTGACCAACGACAGAGAAAGAAGTCTCCAGCTTGCTCTGTTCGCCCCATCACCTGCGCTAGCGACCCTCTTCCCTCACACCTCCTCCGGTCCCTCTGCCTGGTGGTTATCTCCCATCTCACCACTATATTTAACCTCTCTCGGACCTCTGGCATTTTCCGCTCCTCATTCAAACACGCTATCCTATCCCTCTTGACTTGACCGATGCTGCCAACTACCGACCCATCTCAAATCTCCCCTACATCTCCAAACTACTTGAACGCCTTATCTACTCCCGCCTTATAAGCAATCTATCAGAAAACTCTTCTTGACCCGCTACAATCCAGCTTCTGCCTTCTACACTTGACAGAAACCGCCCTTACAAAAGTGTCAAACAACCTTGTGACGGCCAAATCGAGAGGCGATTACTCCCTACTGATCCACCTCGACCTCTCTGCAGCATTTGACACTGTTGACCACAAACTCCTCCTCAGTATGCTTCGCTCCATTGGACTAAAGGACACTGCTCACTCCTGGTTCTCCCCCTACCTATCTGACAACTCCTTCAGTGTCTCTTTCGCTGACTCTACCTCCCCTGCCCCCACCCCCTCTTGCTATTTGAGTCCCCCAGCGCTCACTCCTTGGCCCCTCCTCTTCTCCATCTACAAAGCTCCTACTGGACAAACTATCAGGAGATTTGGCTTTTGGTAGATTTGGTACCATCTCAATGCTGATGACACCCAGTTATACACCTCTTTCCGTGACATTACAGCAACATTCCTCAAGAATGCCACCGACTGTCTGTCTGCTGTCTCTAACACCATGTCCTCTCTCTACCTAAAACTGAGCCTCTCAAAAACTGACTTATTGGTATTTCCACCCTCTACTAACCGACCTCCTCCTGACATCTCCATCTCAGTGTGTGGCGCCACCATAACTCCTAGACAACATGCCCGCTGCCTTGGGGTCATATTCGACTCCGATCTCTCCTTTACCCCCTACATCCAATCTCTGGCCTGAGCATGTCAGCTGCACCTCAAGAACATCGCAAGAATCCGCCCTTTTCTCACTGTGGACACGCTAAAAATGCTCACAGTTGTCCTCATCCACTCTCTGCTCGATTATTGCAACTTGCTACTGATCGGCCTACCCCGCACCAGACTCTTTCCCCTCCAATCCAACCTGAATGTGGCAGCCAGGCTCATCTTCCTGTCCAGCCGCTACTCAGACGCCTCTGCCCTGTAACAGTCACTGCACTGGCTGCCCGTTAAACACAGAATTCAATTCAAGCTCACTACCTTCATCCATAAAGCCCTGCACAGCACTGCAACACCCTACATTGCCTCCCTCATCTCAATCCACCACTCAGCCCGCACCCTCTGCTCCGCTAATGAAATCGGATTAAACGCCCCTTTAACTCAAACATCACATTCCTGTCTCCAAGACTTCTCCAGAGCAGCACCAGTCCTCTGGAACGCGGCACCCGAAACTATCCGGGCAATCCCCGACACACACAACTTCAGGCGTGCTCTAAAAAAGCACCTCTTCAAGGAGGCATACCATATCCCCTAAACCAAACTCCTCTGTACTCCCCCTGATAGCATGCTCCCTGTCCTACTGACTGCAATCCCTGCTAGCCGCAATCAACCGCCCCCTGCAGTCATACGATTCAGCCACCACACGACTTAATGTCTGACCAGTGTATGTGTATAGCATCCCACACTCTCTACCCCGCCATACCGTGCACATCTCCAGCCCCTTTACCTTCTGTATCACCCCATTATCTGTAGTATGTAAGCTCATTGGAGCAGGACTGTTTCCACCAACTGATTACTAGATGTAACTGTGATTTTTTTTTTTTTTGTTTCTGTTCCTCCTGTCTTGTAAACGCTGCGGAATATGTTGGCGCTATATAAAAAAAGATTCTTATTAAATAAAGATTATTAACTGTTTCAATGAAGCACATAGTTGTCCAGAGTTCTGATTTTGCTGGACTGTTTCTTAATCTGGACCACAAGAGATTATTATACTTTGCTTCAAAAGGGGTTATTTTTGACCCTTTTGGGTGGTGATCCCAAGCAGAACAGTAGAGGAAGGAGGTTTAATATTGGGGCATGATATACTGGTCTGACACCTCATTGATACCCGTCATGAATAGATAGGCTGCAGTTTGATGAATATTTGGATTTTTGTCACAGGTAAACAATCATTGAATATAACAGATGAAGAACTGGCAAAACTTCGATTCATTAAATCCTGCCTCCTCGAGGCCATACGGCTAAGATCACCGGGAGCCATTACCAGGAAAGTGCTTCAACCCTTGAAAGTTTACGTATGTTATTACTTTAAGCTAAAGCAAAAAAAAAAACATTAATTGATCATGAAATGGGCAATCTGAATCTCTGGGTACAAGTGACCAATGAACATCGAGGTGATTTTTCTGTAAGCGGCCATATTGGTTGTCACCCATCTTTACCGGACCTCTGAATGACTGGAAGTATCACTAGATGTCTGGTGACAAAGTCTACTGTCAAAGGAACTCTCCAACATAATGTTTAAGGGGATCTCCAGTATAGTATTAAAGGGGCTGTCCATCATATTCCTAAAGAGTCTCTCCATCATAGTATTTAAGGAGCTTTTCACCATAGTGACAACTCTCGCTGGGGCTGTAATGGTGGCTATATTGGCTGTCTTACCTGTGTATTTGTATTCTACTATATGTGTCTATGTAACTTTGCTGTCTTCTATCCTTTCAGGATTATGAGATTCCTGCTGGAGACCTATTGATGATATCTCCATACTGGCATCACCGGGACCCAAAACACTTTCCAGAACCACATATGTTTAGACCAGTAAGTTCCAGCATGGCTGCCTATTGCAAGGGACTTCTATATGAGGCATCCTTAAAGGGGTTGTCCCGCGCCGAAACAGGTTTTTTTTTTTTTCAATAGCCCCCCCGTTCGGTGCGAGACAAACCCGATGCAGGGGTTAAAAAAGAAAACCGGATAGTGCTTACCTGAATCCCCGCGCTCCGGTGACTTCTTACTTACCCGGTGAAGATGGCCGCCGGGATCTTCACCCTCGGTGGACCGCAGGTCTTCTGTGCGGTCCATTGCCGATTCCAGCCTCCTGATTGGCTGGAACCGGCACGTGACGGGGCGGAGGTACGAGGAGCCGCTCTCCGGCACGAGCGGCCCCATTCAGAAAAGAAGAAGACCGGACTGCGCAAGCGCGTCTAATCCGGCGATTAGACGCTGTAAATTAGACGGCACCATGGAGACGAGGACGCTAGCAACGGAGCAGGTAAGTGAATAACTTCTGTATGGCTCATAATTAATGCACGATGTACATTACAAAGTGCATTAATATGGCCATACAGAAGTGTATAGACCCACTTGCTTTCGCGGGACAACCCCTTTAAAAAGGGAAACCTCAGTATAAACTTGGCAACCCCTTACGTTCCCATTTAGGGGGACATACATTATAATGGGCAAAACTTGCACCCACTATTTTGACCCTATAATGATGTAGACAGTGCTAAAAGGGCTCTGCTGCATGGTATTAAAGGGGTCATCCAGCATAGTATCAAAAGGGCTTTCTGGCATAGTGTCAAAGAAGCTCTTCAGCATAGTATAAAGAGATTCTCCACCATAGTACTTAGGAAGTTCTTCACCATAGCATTTAAGAGCCTCTCAAACATAGTCTTTTCAGGACTCTGTAGCATAGTATACAAAAAGGGCTATCCAGCATAGTGTCAAAGGGTTCCTTTAGCATATTATTAAAGGGGTTCTCTGACCTAATGTTAAAAGGGTTTTCTAGAATAGCGCTCTGTAGCATAGTGTCAAAGTGACTCCCCAGCATAATGTAAAGGGGTTCCCTACTACCGTATATAGTTTTTAAGGAGTTCTTCAGCATAGCATTAAAGGGGCTCTCCACTATGATGTTATCCGGGCTCTTTAGCATAGTTTCAAAAGGGTTGTCCAGCATAGTTGCAAAGGGGTCCTTTAGCAAAGTGGTAAAGGGGTTCTCTAGTATAGTGTCGAAGGGGCTCTGTAGTATAGGGTCAAAAGGGCCCTTCAGGAGAGTGTAAATGGGCTCTCTACCATATAAAGGGTTTCTCCACCATAGTGTTAACAGGAGTCTGTAGCATAGTTTCAAAAGAGCTGCCCAGCATTGTGTTAAGGGTTTCTCTACAATATTGTTAAAGGGGCTATCTACCATAGTCTTTAAGGGTTTCTGCACCATAATATTTAAGTAGTTCTTCACCATAGCGTTAACAGGTCTCACTAGTGTAGTATCAAAGGGGCTCTTGAGCATGTTCTTAAAGGATTTCTCCACCGTAGTATGGGTCCCTGTATTATGGATGTGGTGGTCCCAGCAATTGGACTCCCACTGATAGAACACTTATACAAGTGACAACCCCTCCCCCCCCCCCCCCACATACATTCTTTGGAAGGCTGTTTGCAGAATAACCCTGATTTCCCCTTTAAATGCTCTGTATTAATGCCACAGACTATTTTTATTCTCGGGAAGTGCAGCTCTGATTATTTACTCAAAACCTCATTGGAAAATAATATTTTCTTCCCACAGGAACGCTGGAAAAAGGCAAATATAGAGAAGAATGTTTTCCTAGATGGCTTTATAGCCTTTGGTGGAGGAAAGTCTCAGTGCCCGGGGAGGTCAGTGATACAGCCTGGCACAAGCAATGCAGACGCTTCTGTATACAAGAACACTAGGAGGTTACACACACTGCTAATTGGGACAGGCGTTAGATGTGTCACTCCTGTGCCAGTATACATAGGGGGAAAATACTAGTCAGCCATGGCTCAGAAAAGTAATAGAAATGGCTGAATCACCTTATTCGCCTTATCGACTCTCCTGTGCACTGTAATATATAGAGAGCCAACAGCTCCTCCATATACTACACCACACAGGAGAGCCGACAGCTCCTCTATATACTACACCACACCGGAGAGCCGACAGCTCCTCTATATACTACACCACACAGGAGAGCCGACAGCTCCTCTATATACTACACCACACAGGAGAGCCGACAGCTCCTCTATACACTACACCACACAGGAGAGCCCACAGCTCCCCTATGTACTACACCACACAGGAGAGCCGACAGCTCCTCTATATACCACACCCATGGGAGAGCCAACAGCTCCTCTATATACTACACCACACAGGAGAGCCGACACCTCCTCTATATACTCCACCACACAGGAGAGCCGACAGCTCCTCTATATACTACATCACACAGGAGAGCCGACAGCTCCTCTATATACGACACCACACAGGAGAGCCGACAGCTCCTCTATATACTACACCACACAGGAGAGCCGACAGCTCCTCTATATACTACACCACACAGGAGAGCCGACAGCTCCTCTATATACTACACCACACAGGAGAGCCGACAGCTCCTCTATATACTACACCACACAGGAGAGCCGACAGCTCCTCTATATACTACACCACACAGGAGAGCCGACAGCTCCTCTATATACTACACCACACAGGAGAGCCGACAGCTCCTCTATATACTACACCACACAGGAGAGCCGACAGCTCCTCTATATACTACACCACACAGGAGAGCCAACAGCTTCTCTATATACTACACCACACTGGAGAGCCGACAGCTCCTCTATATACTACACCACACAGGAGAGCCGACAGCTCCTCTATATACTACACCACACAGGAGAGCCGACAGCTACTCTATATACTACACCACACAGGAGAGCCGACAGCTCCTCTATATACTACACCACACAGGAGAGCTCCTCTATATACTACACCACACAGGAGAGCCGACAGCTCCTCTATATACTACACCACACAGGAGAGCCGACAGCTCCTCTATATACTACACCACACAGGAGAGCCGACAGCTCCTCTATATACTACACCACACAGGAGAGCCGACAGCTTCTCTATATACTACACCACACAGGAGAGCCGACAGCTCCTCTATATACTACACCACACAGGAGAGCCGACAGCTACTCTATATACTACACCACACAGGAGAGCCGACAGCTCCTCTATATACTACACCACACAGGAGAGCTCCTCTATATACTACACCACACAGGAGAGCCGACAGCTCCTCTATATACTACACCACACAGGAGAGCCGACAGCTTCTCTATATACTACACCACACAGGAGAGCTGACAGCTTCTCTATATACTACACCACATAGGAGAGCAGACAGCTCCTCTATATACTACACCACACAGGAGAGCCGACAGCCCCTCTATATACTACACCACACAGGAGAGCCGACAGCCCCTCTATATACTACACCACACAGGAGAGCCAACAGCTCCTCTATATACTACACCACACAGGAGAGCCGACAGCTCCTCTATATACTACACCGCACAGGAGAGCCGACAGCTCCTCTATATACTACACCGCACAGGAGAGCCGACAGCTCCTCTATATACTACACCACACAGGAGAGCTGACAGCTTCTCTATATACTACACCACATAGGAGAGCAGACAGCTCCTCTATATACTACACCACACAGGAGAGCTCCTCTATATTGTACAGCACACGGGAGAGCCAACAGCTCCTCTATATACTACACCACACAGGGGAGGTGACAGCTCCTCTATATACTACACCGAATAGGAGAGCCGATAGCTCTTCTATATACCACAGCACAGGGGAGAGCCGACAGCTGCTCTATATACTACACCACACAGGAGAGCCGACAGCTGCTCTATATACTACACCACACAGGAGAGCCGACATCTCCTCTATATACTACACCGCACAGGAGCACCAATAGCTTCTTCATATACTACACCACACAGGTGAGCCGACAGCTTCTCTATATACTACACCACACAGGAGAGCCTACAGCTCCTCTATATACTACACCATACAAGAGTGCCGACAGCTCTTCTCTATACTACACCACATAGTTGTCCTGTGTGGTGTAGTATATAGTGATTTTTTTTTGTTGCACTGCTGGCTCACTAATTTTGCCGGTGAGATTCTATCATCCAGTTATTTATATCTCATACTCTGGCCCTGATGTGGCTTTTGAAATTAAGAATAGCACTTAACATGTAAAAGAAAGTCACAGCGACCCTTATCTCTATCGCTAGTGATGGAAAGACATAGTACAACTTTTCCATTGTCTGACTGGCGCCAGTCCAGAATGTGTCTGTCTTTTTCCCATTCCATCCTCTTGTATTCTTTGTGATTGTTCTCTGTCTCTTTTGCCCTCTATTGTTGTGTACATTTTGCAATTTCTCTGATTACCAGTCTGTTTTTCTCGAAAAACAGTATTAAGTTTTCGCAGCCCTGCCCTTTTAACTCATTGTATACGATATCAGTATGATCTTAGTAAAATAGTATGTAAGGCCGGAAAATGACACATATCAATCCAGTTCATCCTATTATCCCCCAATGTTGATCCAGAGGAAGGCAAAAATAAACCCAGTGAGGTAGAAGTCAATATTCCCCCATTTAAGGGAAAAAAATTCCTGACTCCAATCAAAATAATCCCCTGATCAGCGACCCTTCTGAAGTTATTAATGATTATAACATACCGTATATTCTAGCGTATAAGACGACCTTTTAACCACGAAAAATCTGCTCTGCAGTCGGGGGTCGTCTTGTACGCCGGCTATACAAAAAAAAAAGTGTCAAAAAAAAACAAACAGTATTCACCTTCTCCGGCGTTCTGCGGCGCTGCTGCAGGCTGTCGCTCCCTCCTCGTCCCCGACAGAGCATTGCTTTCTGGATGCGGGGCTTGAAATCCCCGCCTCCAAAAAGCTAATGCTGTGATTGGCTAACTCACGCGCCGTCAGCCAATCACAGCCATTCAATGACATCATTGCACGCATCAATGCATGCATTGTTTTCAATGGAGCTGCGGCTGCTGCCGTCGGCTCCATTGAAAACAATGGTCTGCTGGCACCCCTGCATTCTTTTTCAGGGAAGGGCTTTACATATAAGCCCTTCCCTGAAAAAGAAAGACTTTAGTGTACAAAAAATAAAAAAAATACTTACCTCTCCGCCACTGCCGTCATCCCGCTAGTTAAAAGAGTTCCCTGCTGCTACATCTACCACATCTGTGACAGATGCAGCAGAGGAATTTTTTAATTCCCTACCGCAGCTGTCACACGTCGGCTGTGATTGAGAATTGTGCTGCCGGCAACCCCTTCAATTGATTTCAGGGAAGTGCTTTAAATATAAGCCCTTCCCTGAAAATCCAGTAAACGTGCTTTAAAAAACAAAAAAAATAGATACTCACCTTGCTTCAGCTACTGGGGCTCTGCCATGTCTTCTCCTGCTGTCCCCTGCACTGTGGTGCTGATCTGTCAGCAGGCGATTTAAAATCCCCGCCTGCTGAAAGAGCTGAATGTGATTGGCTGAGGTGCATAGCCAATCACAGGCAGCTCTCCCTGAATGAATGATGGGGGCAAGAAAAATGAGAAAAGCACATACAGAATGGAAGGAACTGGGTTAAGCAGCAGCACATGTGAAAAAGACTTGGGTATACTAATAGATCATAGACTGAACATGAGTCAACAATGTGATGCAGTAACAAAAAAAAAACAAACACAATTCTGGGATGTATTAAGAGAAGCATAGTATGTACCATTTATAACCAATCTCTGCTTTCTATCACTGACCAGTTACTTAGCCACTTACACATATTCTCGCCCAGACCAAGCATTCTCATTTTATATCAAATGCTTTCGTAAAGTCCAGATACACAAAATCCATTAACCCATGGTGATACGGAATTATACAGCTATTTTCCTTGAGGTAACAGGATACTTGTTACTTTTGTAGCAAGTACGAGAGCAAAAGTGTGGCAAGAGGTTGACATTGATGGGAAAGTGTATTTTTTGGCATTGGAGGTCAGCTTGTGTTTTGAGGATATTTTTGGATACGGATTGTTATAATTTCTATAGTCTACATCATACAACTTCGCCGCTGAACAACGAATGAGTTAATCATGGACTAAAATATCTTCCATTTTTCACATAGTTTATTTTTGGCTGAGGCTTGAGATCACTGGGTCTCCTGGGAAATCGGGCAGACAGTATCAGACTCATGTTTATCATCTTAGACGGTCGACACTGCGAGAGGCTGTTCAGAGAACCTAAGTATGTCCATGCCATGACCACATGACCTCCTGAAGCTCCTCCCTCAGTGTCAACTGTACATGGACTGTTATGTTGTGTTAGGATAACCTTTGCATTGATTCTGGAGATATTGGGAGCATGTGATGAAGGGGTTAAGTTGTGTTACCCTATACTACTGATGTCACTAGCTCCTTAACAATTATGTGATGTCAGTAATACAGCTGCTTTTTGGTGATGTCACTAGTTCATTTTGTTTGGGGGAAGGTTCTGGTTTCCATTCATTACCATTCTTTGCTTGTCAGGGATTCACTTCCCTCAACAATTTTTCTAGTGTCTTCTCTTGGCGATGCAAATTCTTCACTAATATCATTAGCTTTATGACTTTAAGGCCTCAATCACACAGCGTTTGAATACCCATTGATTTGCTTTGGGGCATTCAGACCTGTATTTTCCAGGTATTTATTTATTTACGCGAATGATAAAATTCACAATATGTCCTCTTTTGGGACGTATTAGAGACTGAAATAGCTCAATGTAGTCAATGGGATTGCGCAAATGAATTTACATGCTACATATGTATTCACTGTGTATTTGCACATAAAATCAATGGGACCTGGTAGCGTGGTTTTTTGGGGGGGCAATATCAGTAGTTTTATCTCTACTCTGTTATTAGTTCTATCTTCTCTTTGTGATGTTAAAAAGTTTGCCTTTTCTCTGTGACGTCACTGGTTCTGCTTTCTCGCTGTGACATCACCGGTTCTGTCTTGTTTCTGTAATGTGAGTGGTTGCTTGGTTTTTATGATGTAGCTGGTTGTGTCTTCTCTCTGTGATGTCACTGGTGTTGTCTAGTCTATACAATGTCACTGGTTCTGTCCTTTCTGTTATTGTTACTGGTTCTTCCCACTTTATGATCTCAATGGTTCTTTCTTATCGGATGTCACTGGCTCTGTCCTTTCTGTGATGTCACTGGTTTTGTGTAGTCTCTGTTATGTCACTGGCTCTGTCCCTTCTGTGATATGACTGATTCTGTCCTTTTTGTGATGTCACTGGTTCTGTCCTCTTTCTAATGTCACTGGTTCTGTCCTATCTGTGATGTCACCGGGGCTGTCTTGTTTCTATAATGTCACTGGTGTTGTCTTGTCTCTGTGATGTCACTGGCTGTGTCTCTTCTGTGATGTGACTGCTTTTGTCCTTTTTGTGATGTCACTGGTTTTGTTTAGTCTCTGTTATGTCACTGGCTCTGTCCCTTCTGTGATATGACTGATTCTGTCCTTTTTGTGATGTCACTGGTTCTGTCCTGTTTCTATTGTCACTGGTTCTGTCCTATCGGTGATGTCACTGGTGTTGTCTTGTCTCTGTGATGTCACTGGCTCTGTCCCTTCTGTGATATGACTGATTCTGTCCTTTTTGTGATGTCACTGGTTCTGTCCTCTTTCTAATGTCACTGGTCTATCCTATCTGTGATGTCACTGGGGCTGTCTTGTTTCTGTAATGTCACTGGTGTTGTCTTGTCTCTGTTATGTCACTGGCTGTGTCTCTTCTGTGATGTGACTGCTTTTGTCCTTTTTGTTATGTCACTGGTTCTGTCCTGTTTCTATTGTCACTGGTTCTGTCCTATCTGTGATGTCACTGGTGTTGTCTTGTCTCTGTTATGTCACTGGCTGTGTCTCTTCTGTGATGTGACTGCTTTTGTCCTTTTTGTTATGTCACTGGTGCTGTCTTTTTGACTGGATCCCTTTAAGTCTTCTTCTCTAAGTGGCCATGGTTCGGATCCCTTTTTTGCACACACATTTTGCATATTCCTTAGTTAAATAACACTGAACTGTATCTAAATTGCTTCTCATATACACCCCAGAGGGAACTGCTAGATACTATTGACACCAGGTTATAGGAGTTGTTCTGTATTAGATTGATTGAGCCATATATATATAACCTTGTCTCTAAAGCTTATATGCGTATACTTTTCTTCAGGTGGTTTGCACTAATGGAAATCCAAATGCTGGTCGTTATGATGCTCTACAAGTATGATTTCCAGCTCTTGGATCCTGTTCCCAAACAGGTACTCGCTCAATGTATTTATAATTCATATCTGTTCCTAATGCGTTCGTCAGTCTCACAGCCGAAAAAATCTTCTTGACATACCAGTTCCATTGTGAAGTATTTCCCTTTAATAATCAGCAGCTGCCAGAGGATAAGGAGCTATGGAAATATTGATGTCAGCGGGACTCGGTGACATCTGCTTCCAGCGTTCGACCCTCTTGACACAAGTTAATTGCCCCTCTCTATCATCTGAGACACTTACATTAGGTCGATAAGGTCAGCTTATCTCTTAAAGCTACGAAAACTTTTTGCTGAGAGCATATTCCTCATATAATACCCCAAATAGGAAGTATTATAACCTTCTGTTCCATCATCTATGAGTTAATGTAATGTGGGCTTCTGCACAGGGAACAGATGCTGGGTGATCTCTAATGGCAAACACTGCGGTGCCCGTAGGGGGCGTCAGGTACTTGCGCTATTTTATCATCCCCCTGACATTAGTGACATGTTTATAATGCAGTTTTGCTGTGGGCTTATTATACATGAAGCCCCTTACTGTATATTGGAGTAGACCTGCCAGTACAGAATTGACGCAATATAAATGAGCAGCCCCATAGGCCACGTTTTAACTTTCAAAAGCCCCTTTTAAGAATATATACCAGATGTCGGATCGATGCTTTTTTTTCCCTAGAAAATGTCCTACCTACTTTTTAATTTTGGTCTTATTTAGCCTAAAATGTGCGCCTCATCTGCACACTTCAGGAGAATATAAAAAAATAGTAGCCAAATACGATATAAACCAGGGCCCCTCATTCCTCCTCGAGTTCAGTAGCTCCCTGGCTAATATTTTTTACGAAGTTGTTTGTTCTGCAGTGTCCTCCAATAATATCACTAGGAGGTCCCAATGACCGCTGCTTTTTGACTATTTTTATTCTCTACTCCCAAATCTCAGGATATACAGAGTGATTATCTCTTTCTACAAAACCCAAACATTTCCCAATAAGAATGCACTCACACGGGCATATGACCTAACAGTGATCAAAGTTAACCCTTTGCAATCCAATTTTGGATTCAGGGTTTCCTAGGGGGCTTTCTCTTTCTGCCATTATACAGTGGCGCCACCTGCTGGCTAGGGCCAGTACTGCGGTATGGGACATGCTGGAGAGGCGCTCGACAACAGAGCGGTCAGTAATATACAATAAGAATATCCTGCCGGACGTCTTCTGACATCGGAGCTGTACAGCCTTCAATCAGAATGTCTTTAGACGTCAGACAGTGGATTGGAAAGGGTTAAGGGTCCCAAACACCCCACCTCCTGTAATGCGATCGCGACGTGTTGTGTGGTTACCATGGCAGATTGGGGCTTTCTGAAGGCCCCCAGAGTTGCCATTGCAAATTGCTTATCAAGTCATGCCTGTGGCGTGTGGCTTGATCGAATGCCTCTGAAATCGTGGTACTTTGGTATTAGGGCGCCCACCCACTGGCGATTTTTTTTTTCCCTGCGAAATTCGCAGCATTTTTTTCTCTGCAGGGGTCTATGGGACTTGTAATGTTAAAATCGCGATCGCGCAAAATCGCGATTTCGCGGTAAATTGCGATTTTGCGCGATCGCGATTTTAACATTACAAGTCCCATAGACCCCTGCAGAGAAAAAAATGCTGCGAATTTTGCAGGGAAAAAAATCGCCAGTGGGTGGGCGCCCTTACATTATACAGCATGGAGAATCAAACAACTTCAAATTTAAGTCCCGTATAGGGACGAAAAAAAATTTGAAAAATTAGTAAAAAAAATTTTAATGATCACTACAAAAAAATAATAGGAAGTATAAGTAAAAAAAAACCTTTTCCTATATTTATAATTTAAAAAATCAAAACAATACCAAAACAAAAACCTATTTAGTATCACTGAGTGCGTAAAAGTCTGTTCTATGAAAGTAATGCATTATTTGTCCCGCGCGGGGAATGTCGTCAGAAAAACACAAATTAACGCAACATCAGAATTGTGCTTTTTTTTGGGGGGGTCATCTAGCCTCCAAGAAAATATTTAAAGGGGTTGTCCCGCGCCGAAACGGGTTTTTTTTTTTTTCCAACAGCCCCCCCCGTTCGGCGCGAGACAACCCCGATGCAGGGGTTAAACAAGAAAACCGGACAGTGCTTACCTGAATCCCCGCGCTCCGGTGACTTCTTACTTACCTGGTGAAGATGGCCGCCGGGATCTTCTCCCTCGGTGGACCGCAGGGCTTCTGTGCGGTCCATTGCCGATTCCAGCCTCCTGATTGGCTGGAATCGGCACGTGATGGGGCGGAGCTACAAGGAGCTGCTCTCCGGCACGAGCGGCCCCATTCAGAAAAGAAGAAGACCGGACTGCGCAAGCGCATCTAATCCGGCGATTAGACGCTGAAAATTAGTCGGCTCCATGGAAAAGAGGACGCTAGCAACGGAACAGGTAAGTAAAAAATTTTTGATAACTTCTGTATGGCTCAAAATTAATGCACAATATACATTACAAAGTGCATTAATATGGCCATACAGAAGTGTATAGACCCACTTGCTTTCGCGGGACAACCCCTTTAATAAAAAGCCATCACAAAGTCATATGTACTCCAAAATGGTGCCAATATAATCTACTGGACGTCCTGAAAAAAATGAGCCCGCATACAAGTATGTTGACAGTAAAGTAAAAAAAAGTTATGGCGGCAGAAAATAATTTAATTGTTCTCAGAAAATATTTTATTTTTTGAAAGTAGTACAGCAAAAAAATATCTATAAAATTCTACAATATAAAATCCTTCCTTTTCCTTCCATGCCGACATAATGCTGGAATCAGGTGACAGACTTTCTTTAATTAGCTATATTTGCCATTCAGGATCTCAGGAAAGCAGAACGACAAAATCGGTAATGGGAACCATAATAGTCATCACCCAGCTTTCCCAGAATCAAGATTGGCAACTTTAGCGTTGTTATGTAATAATTACGTAATTGTAGTGATACACCCAATGTTACAGCATGATTAGACATGTTTTCAATGTAGCCACCTGGGAAGGCAAGATGACTCCAGAACTGGAGGAACGGAGGCCATATTGGTTGTCAACCGGATTTCCCAGAAACGATATAACTGGTGACTGAGGCGACTCAGGGATTTCTTTGATGTTCAGGGAAAATGCTCTTTAATATTTCATAGAGGTTATCACGGTAAGCCTCTTAACGGGCCGCCTCCTCTTTGTTCTCGCTAGTTAATTGAGCCCCTTAGCACAAAGTATTATGTGGCATCTCGTTAACTTAATCAGTCCAGTGTCACAGTGGAAAGTCCAGGTCACTCCTGCACACGGCGGTGTGATGTGATGCCATCCATTGCCTCACATATTTCTCATTGTTGTCATATGAATCAGAGATTGAAAGGGGAAAATGAGTGTTGATGGCCGTGTATGTGCTGGATGCGCTCCACGCCGCTGACAGAATGATGACCTTGACTGCTATTGCTAACGTTTTTGTATCATATAACATTGTGTGGGACAAGATGCCGACTGGCTGCAAACCGCAGACTTAAGGGTCATTTACTTATACAGCCTTGGCCCACAAATCATAGTTCGCTGTTATCTTTCCTGGAAAGCACCGATTAGATTCACAATTTGTCATAAAAAGGCAGAAGATGATTTATTTAAAGGGCTTCTAAACCTACTACAATAAATTAATGATTGCACAAACCTAAATAGCGTTCAGTTAAACCACTAAAACTCCTTGTAAAATACCATATGTTCTATGGAGTCACTCCTTGTACTGATCCTGAGTTACATCCTGTAATATACTCCAGAGCTGCACTCACTATTCTGCTGGTGGAGTCACTGTGTACATCCATCACTTATCCTGTACTGATCCTGAGTTACATCCTGTATTATACTCCAGAGCTGCACTCACTATTCTGCTGGTGGAGTCACAGTGTACATACATTACTTATCCTGTACTGATCCTGAGTTACATCCTGTATTATACTCCAGAGCTGCACTCACTATTCTGGTGGAGTCACTGTATTCATACATTACTTATCCTTGTACTGATCCTGAGTTACATCTTGTATTATACTCTAGAGCTGCACTCACTATTCTGCTGGTGGAGTCACTGTGTACATACATTACTTATCCTTGTACTGATCCTGAGTTACATCTTGTATTATACTCTAGAGCTGCACTCACTATTCTGTTGGTGGAGTCGCTGTGTACATACATTACTTATCCTTGTACTGATCCTGAGTTACATCTTGTATTATACTCTAGAGCTGCACTCACTATTCTGCTGGTGGAGTCACTGTGTACATACATTACTTATCCTTGTACTGATCCTGAGTTACATCCTGTATTATACTGCAGAGCTGCACTCACTGTTCTGCTGGTGGAGTCACTGTGTACATACATTACTTATCCTGTACTGATCCTGAGTTACAGCCTGTATTATGCTCCAGAGCTGCACTCACTACTCTGCTGGTGGAGTCACTGTGTACATACATTACTTATCCTATACTGATCCTGAGTTACATCCTGTATTATACTCCAGAGCTGCACTCGCTATTCTACTGGTGGAGTCACTCTGTACATACATTACTTATCCTGTACTGATCCTGAGTTACATCCTGTAGATCTTTTATTATAAAAGTATAAAACATAACAATAAAAGCAAACTGTAACAATAGTAAATAATAATAATACAACCGTATACAGAGATAAGGCCCTTCACCCAGAGTCCATGGTCCACAAACAAAAGAAACCCCATGTCTGGACTCCCCTCCCCCCAGCCGCACACTCGCACACACACTCAAAGCAAAACACAATATACCTAAAAGAAGAGCATCCAGCTATCCAGAAGATAAAACTAAAACTAAAACTACAGGTCCAGCCGTACCGCACTGAAACCCCATCATAAACAAAATTAGGCAATAACGTAAACATAACATATATATATACCGATAATTAACTAAATATGAAAATAAAGACCAAGCCAACCGGCATACAAAAATAACTAAAGAAATAGTTTTTCAAAAATTAATTTTTTTTTTTTTTGGGTCCCCAGTGCAGCTCGGGGGCCATGCCTGCTCCATCAGTCCGTGCCCAGAGTTCAATGTTCGGGACGTGCCAAGCCACACCAGGGTTTTTTTAAAAAAAATATATATAAACTGTACAACACTCTGCCTGCCGCAGCCTGGGGGCCATGCCCGCTCCACCAGTCCGTGCCCAGAGTTCAATGTTCGGGACGTGCCAGGCTACGGCTCAAGGCGTGAAACCACTCCCCCCCAACCCCCCACCCAACCTAACTACCACCCAGAACGTGAATATATACATATAAAACATACAATAACCAATATGCATGACATACACGATATATATTAACATAACCCGAAAGCCTAAGGTCGGCTCACCTGCAGCCCTACTTCACTCCATTTTGCCCAAATCAAAACAAAAAGCTTTATGGTGCACTCACAGCCCGCCACCGGGATTGGAGGTGATAAGCCGGGCACAGACATCACAATGTACTATCCCTTGCATTTTCTCCCTATTCTTTCCCTAATTTGCCCTAGACTGTCCTTAGTCTGCCCCTCAGTCTGACCCTTCATGGAAACCTGTCCCTGCCCTATCCCTCCTCTCTCCCTATCCTGTCCCTATTCTCTCCCTACTCTGCCCCTAGAAAATTAAGAAAAACAAACTGTCCCTAACGGAATACAAGCCCTCTCCATAGGAGAGAAGCTTTAGATGTGCCCAGCCTCTCATACTCCAAAGAACGCACCTTCACCAGGTCACCCAGGATGTTCCTACATACCGTATCCACGGGGAGGACTTTCAGCTCCGTCGAGATTAAACACCGTGCACTCCAGATGTGGAACCTGACCACTAGGCTAACTAGAAATAAAGTGCAGCGGTCCCTGCCACCAAGGCCTCTGAACGCTCCATAAGCCCACTCCGCATAGGAGAGGTGTGCCAGCTGAGGCCAGCCTATGGAGACCCCTACCCGTTGGTATACCTCTGTATTAAAGGGGCACTGAAGCAGGAAATGCTCCATGCTTTCCAGCACGTCGCTGCACTCCTGACGGGGGCAACCCCTGTCAATCAGAGGCCTGCTCTTCAAGTTACCCCTTACATACAGTCTCCCGTGAAAGCAGCGCCAAGCCAAGTCCCAAAACTTCAAGGGGACCCGGGTTGAATTCAGTAAACGTAACCCTCCCTCCAGGTCCCGACTTGGGCAGTCCTTGAGCGCCAGGGGCTTCTGGAAATGGGTCAACAGGACTCTTTCGTCAAGGAGCCTCCTCGTCAGAGTCCTGATCTCCCACATCCCCAGACCCCACCGGCGTATCACCTTCAGAACCAAGGTAGCGTAAGCCGGGAGATGTCCGTGCTGCGTGCGAAGGTCCTTCACTCGCCCTCCTGTCTCCCATTCCTGGAAGAAGGGCCGAAACCATCCCCTGCAGGAGTAGACCCACGGAGGAGCCCTCTCTTGCCAGAGGTTGCCTATGTTGATCTTAAAAAAAGTGTTTACAAGAAACACCACGGGGTTGACCATAGACAACCCCCCTAGTCTCCTCGTGCGGTATGTAACATCTCTCCTGATCAGGTTCAACCTATTCCCCCACAACATTAGGAAGAACAGGTTGTAGACCCGAGTCCAGAGAGGTTCTGGCAAAATGCATACGCTGCCCAGGTAGATGAATAACGGGAGCAGGTATGTTTTGATCAGGCTAATTCTTTCCCGAAGGGTCAAAGACCAACCCTTCCACTGATTTACCTTGTGAGTTGCACCATCCAGCCTGTCCACCCAATTTTGCATGGGGTAATCCCCCTGGCCGAATTTGATGCCAAGTACTTTTGCTGAAGTTTGGGGCACCGGAAGGGTGTCCGGGAGATCAAACGTAGGATCCCCCCTTCCTAACCAGAGACTTTCACACTTATCCCAGTTGACCATAGACCCGGAAGCTTCCGAGTAGCGGTCCACCTCCGACACCACAAACTCCGCCTCCTCTCTCGAGGACACGAAGAGCGTGACATCATCGGCGTATGCCACTGCCCTCAGGGTAGCCTCCGGCACCGCCCGGTCCATCCCGACCCCTGCTATAGGTCCACAATCAACCCTCCTAAGGAAGGGATCTATCGCAAACGCATACAACAGGGGGCTTAGAGGACAGCCCTGATGGACGCCGGACCCCACCTCAAAAGGGCGGCCGGGCCAACCGTTCACCAGCGGGAAAGTCTCAGCCCCTGCATACAATGTTCGCAGCCAATCAACAAACCCCACTGGCAGGCCGTATCTCAGAAGGACGGACCAGAGGTACTCGTGATTAACCCGATCAAACGCTTTGGCCTGATCCAAGGACAGCAGGTACCCCTCCCAGTGACCAGCCCTACCCTGCTCCACTGCCTCCCGGACACCGAGAACAGCGCTAAAGGTGCTACGGCCTGGAACAGAGCAATGCTGCGCCCCCGAGAGGAGCCGGGGTGCAAACTTGACCAGCCGATTAAACAGCACTTTTGCCAGAACCTTCCTGTCCGTATTGAGAAGCGCTATGGGACGCCAGTTCTCAATACGGCTCGAGTCTTTACCCTTTGACAGAAGGATCAAAGCTGACCTCCTCATTGAACTAGGCAGAGTGCCCGAGGAAAGACACTCATTGAATACCTCAGTCAAGAGGGGACTCAAGAGGTCCTTGAAGGTCTTATAATACTCAGATGTTAGTCCATCCGGTCCTGGCGATTTTTTTGAGCCGGAGCCCATCAATCGCCAGTTTAACTTCCTCTATGTTGATCTCCTCTGTCAAAACATCAAGAGAGGTGTCTACCCCCGGCTCAGGGACAGTTTCAGCCAGGAAAGCCGACATCCCTTCTGAATCTAGATCCCTCTTTCCCAAGAATTGCGAGTAGTAGGATCTGACGACCTCCAGAATCCCTGATCTGGATCGATTCAGGGACCCCGTACTGTCAATCAGTCCAGTGACCACTTTACTATTCACTGACATCCTACAGTTTCTGTAAGGGTCGGGCGAGCGGTACTTCCCGAAATCTCTCTCAAAAACCAAGGATGCGTGTCTATCGTCCTGGCATTTCTTGAGCAAAGATTTCACTCTGGAGATCTCCTCGCGGCTACCTCCAGTCGAAACGAGATGTTCGAGTTTCCTCCTCAGGCCGTTGTACAGGCGGTGCCTGTCCAGGCATCTGAGGTTGGAGAGCTCTCGGAAGAACCTTGCCGCTCTCCTCTTGAACATCTCCCACCACTCTAACTTACTGCTACAGAGATCCAGTAATGGTACCTGGCTCTGCAGAAAATCCTCAAAGGACTGTCTTATCTCTGCTTCCTCCAGGAGTGACGAATTCAGTCTCCAAAAACCTCTGCCCATCCGGGGGGTCTCTGCAACATTCAGAGAAAACAATATTAGACAGTGGTCGGAGAATTCCACCTCAACAACGGACACTGGTGAAGAGATGGCTTCCTCCTTCAAATAAAACCTGTCTATTCTGGACCTGCTCTGACCTCTATAATAGGTGAATCCCTCGTGGCCTGGGGTGTGCCGGATGTGGACATCCACCAGGCGAGCCTCGCTAGCTATGCTATTAAGTGTGACGCTGTCAAAAGTCAACCGCCTGTCTCCAGAGCCTCCCCTATCGCGGGCTCTTGTGACTGCATTAAAGTCACCTCCAAAGACAACTTGGCGGCTGGTAAAAAGGTAGGGCTTGATCCTCATAAAGAGACTCTTCCTGTCCTTTTTTGACTGGGGACCATAGATGTTAACAAGTCTTAATTCTTGTCCCCTCATGAGGACATCTAAGATCAGGCACCTTCCCATTTCTAATTCAATAACTCGTCGGCATTCAACCGCTGCGGTAAAAAGGACCGCCACTCCGCTATACGGCTCGGCCACAAGAGACCAGTAGGAAGGGCCTGACCTCCACTCCCTTTTTGCCTTATGTATGGCTGCCAATCGGACAGCCTTGTCTCCTGCAAAAATAAAATGTCAGCTTCAACTCGGCTGAGAAAATCAAAGGCTGCAAATCTAGCCGTATCTGACTTAATGCTGGCAACGTTAATTGATGCCAGAGTAAGCGGAGTGGGTGCCGCCATCATGAGTGATTAAATTAGATGGCTTTCTTCCTCACACCCCCTTCCTCGGGGTCAGAGGAAAGTCCCTTGCTTCTTTTTTTGGACATAGATGTGTCCATAGCAAGGGATCCCCTGACCCCGTCGTCCTTGTTTCCAGGCTCTAGAGTCGCCTCCTCCCCTGTAGGAACTATGCCTCCACGAGAAGGAGACTCAGCGCCCCCTGTTGACCCTTTTTTTGCCCCAGGAACCTTGCCCTTTCCTTCCCCCTCAGAGGAGGAAGAGATGTCTTGAAGGGCTCGGAACCTATTGGAGTGTCCAACTGGAGGTGAGCAGGCTTCCCCTTCCAGTACTTGGCCCGGGGTGGGAGAAGATCTTGAATCCCCCCTTCGCTTCCTCCTCGTGGCACCTAGCTTACGCCTTTTTTCTAACCACCTCTTGCCTTCCTCATCCACACTTTCATAGTGGGAGGAATCTGCAGAGTTGGTCTCCTCCCTCTGGATCCTCCTGTCCTCTTCATCTAACTCGCTGTCCCTCAAAGCCTCAGCCGCGAGATTTGCTTCTGGAACAGGGGCCACCATCGACCCACCCGTTGTGGGCGCTCCTATCAGCTCCCTGCTACATCTGCACTTCTCCTGACGCCTCTGCTGAGCAGCCGTCTTTTGCCGGTTCTTCCCTGGCTCCTGAGCTCCCCCACCTCTGCTGGTCCCCTCACCCCCGGAGGCCACATCATGACCCCCATCCGTAGGGGCTGAGACCGCATTGGCAAAGGAGCGTGGACAGTGGCTAAATGGGTAACCGAGATCACCACACAGGTTACACCTAATCTCTGTACAGGAGGCGGCAAGATGACCCAGACCCCCACACAGAGCGCACTTCAAGATCTTACAAGCAGCACTCAAGTGTGAGGGGTCGCCGCACCTGTGGCAGAGCTTCGGCTGCCCCTGGTAAAAGGCCAAGATACGATCCCTGCCGAGGAAGGCTGCAGATGGTATGTGTGCCACTGAGTTTCCTGAACGCTTCAGCTTGACCATGAACGTCCAGGCCCCGGACCATATGCCGTGCTCATCCCGGTTCTTTCTGGGCATCTCCGTCACCTCTCCATACCTACTGAGCCACGTCATAATGTCAAAGCAAGAAAGTGACTCGTTACGAGTCAAAACGGTCACTTTCTTGATATCGTTCAGGCGAGACACCACCTGGATGGCAAAGTCTCGCCAGCCGGGCTCGTTTTTCATCAGCTCGTAGTTCCCCCAGAAAAGTTCTAGACCCTCTGGGCGAACGAAGCTGATGTCAATCTCAGACGTGCCGAAGGGATGGATCAGGGCAAAGATGTCAACCGCTCTAAAGCCCATCTTCAGTAGGAGCTCCACTACCTTCCCCCTTGGAGGACATGCATCATTGCCCCTCCAATGAAGACGGACCACATTCCTACGACCTGCGTCCTGCCCGGGTGTCGGTAGGGACCATGCGGTCTCCCCCTTTTGCTCTTGGAAGGCACCCAAGCCATGTCTCTCTTTCCAGAGAGATAGGTCCATCTCTCTTCCTCCAACTGTAATTGAACTCTCCCCTTTCCGTAGAGCCTCCAAGAGGCGCTGTTGCAAAACGCCGTCCCTAGAGCCTGGAGACAAGGAGGACCCACTCCCTCCATCGGCTTGTTCAGCCGAACACGCAGGCTGCTCCCCCAGACTCTCCTGTACATCCTCGTAGTCGTCCTCATCCGAGCTGTCGTCACCATCACTGGACTGATCAGTTTGCTGCGAGTTGCTGCGTCCTGCAGCCATCTTCGCAAAGCGATCATCATTCATGATCTTTTCTTTAAAGGGACCGCTCTCCTCCAAGATCTGCTCTCTCACATCTTTCCACACTTTAATGCATTCTTTGCACTTCTGTATCACCTTAGAGACTTCCGCCTTTTTGCCTTTAGAGGTGGCCTGGTCTCTTTGCAGCCTGGCAGACCGCAGTTTTTCCCTCTGCAGAAACATCTGCTTCCCTGCAGTCTCATACTCGGCCATGCTTCTTGCCAGCCGGGAGGCCAGCTCTACCACAGACTCTCCCTCTGGCCTATCACTCCACTTATCCGGCTTTGCCAGCTTCTGTGGCTTACCTGCCTTCCTCCGGGCCTGGCTACGCGTCACCATCTCGCTGCCTGCGCTGTCAGGATGCAGCCGCACTGATGGACTGGCCCGCGTTACTGCGCCTGCGACTGGAGCCCGTGTCACCGCTGCCACGACTTAGAACAGTCCTTTTCTCTGGCTCACCTGCAGTCCTTGGCTTCTTATATTTTGCCGCTGCTGCTGCAGAACATCTTGGAGCTGCAGAAGCCACCGATGCCACTGCGGAGGTTGTTGCGGCCATCTCTGTCCTCCCTCCCTCCGACCGAGATCGGAGTGAGGAGGTGCGGGACTGCATAACAAACAAAGCCCAGAAACGTGCACTGTTCCTGGGCTCTCAACAAGGTCTCCACCTGGGAAGCAGACCACACCCTGGATCCTGCAGAGCTCTTCAGAACACAACCTTACTCCAGAGTTGCACTCACTATTCTACTGGTGGAGTCACTGTGTACATACATTACTGATACTGTACTGATCCTGAGTTACATCCTGTAGATCTTTTTATTATAAAAGTGAAAAACATAACAATAAACAGAACATAAATATCGCTCACTTGGCATAAACATAAAACCAAAACCAATTATCACTTGTGTTATCCATACTTTGCCTTACTGCAGGACAAAAGAAAAAGGTCCATCTGGTCCAAACAATACACACAGCACACAACACCAACCTGCACTCCAAAACTACACTCACTCATCCTCACCAATACATATACATTACATATAACAATATACACTACATACTACATATAATGATATACACACATGTAAGAAAACATCCCTAACTCACAGGATCCAGCCAGAAATCCCAAAAAAGAAGAAAGAAAACGACTAATAACCGAAGCAATTATATAATAACACTAATGCAAACAACCATAACAAAAGTAATAGCAATAAGAACCACCCAATCCTTTTTTTTTTTTTTTTTTGCAATTTTTTTTTTTTTTCCTTTTTAATGCCCACCACCTAAAGAATAAAACCTTACATAATTCTAAACTAACCCTATATCCAGACCAAACCACCACACCCCCCAAACAACCCCCTACGGTGCAGCCACGGGAGCCACGCCTGCATCCCAAGTCCGTGCTCAATGTCTATGTCCAGGACGAGCCGAGCTGCACCGCATACACACCCTGCCCGCCGCAGCCTGAGGGCCACGCCCGCACCAACAGTCCGTGCCCAGTGTTCACTGTCCGGGATGTGTCAAGCTACGGCTGAGGCATAAATCCCCCCCCCCCCCCCAATAAACCCCCACCCAACCTATCTATAACCCCTAGCCCTATATACAAAACAAAACATAACATATAACATCTCTTATACTACACAACTACAAACCAACACTACATATTAATACCCGAAAGCCTAAGGTTCAGTTACCTGCAGCCGTACATACTTTATCTTTGACCGAAAAACAAAAACTCTACTAGTGTCACACACAGCCCTCCACCAGGACTGGATATGATAAGCCGGGCACCGACCAAATGGAAAAACTATCCCTATAGTTAATCTGTCCCTACAATGTCCCTACTCCTTCCCTAAAACTTACCCTCAGAGAAAACTGTCCCTACCTCTCCCTATTCTGTCCCTACAAAGACCCTAACAATAAGAAGACTGTCCCTAACGAAATACAAACCCTCTCCATAGGAGAGAGGCCTTAGTCGTGCCCAACCTCTCATAATCCAGAGAGCGCACCTTCACCAGGTCACCAAGGATGTTTCTATTCACCTCATCCACGGGGAGGATTTTCTCTTCCGTCGAGACTAGACACCGTGCGTTCCAAATGTGAAACCTGACCACTAGGCTGACTAAGAATAAAGTGCACCGGTCCCTGCGACCAAGGTCCCCGAATGCCCCATAGACCCATTCCGCATACGAGAGGCGTGCCAACCTGGGCCAACCAATGGAGGCTCCCACCCGTTTGTACACCTCTGTATTAAAGGGACACTGAAGCAGGAAATGCTCCATGCTTTCCAGTACGTTGCTGCACTCCTGGCGGGGGCAACCCCTATCCACCAGTGGCCTGCTCTTCAAGTTGCCCCTTACATACAGTCTCCCGTGGAAACAGCGCCAAGTCAAGTCCCAAAACTTCAAGGGGATCCTGTCAGAATTCAATAAACGTAACCCTCCCTCCAGGTCCCGACTTGGGCAGTCCTTGAGCGCCAGGGGCTTCTGGAAATGGGTCAACAGAACCCTCTTATCGAGGAGTTTCCTCGACAGAGTTCTGATCTCCCACATCCCCAGACCCCACCGACGTATCATCTTCAGAACCACGGTAGCGTAAGCCGGAAGATGCCCGTGCGGCGTGCGAAGATCCTTCACTCGCCCTCCTGTCTCCCATTCCTGGAAGAAAGACCGAAGCCATCCCCAACAGGAGAATACCCACGGAGGAGCCCTCTCTTGCCAGAGGTTGCCTATATTGATCTTAACAAAGGTGTTTACGAGAAACACCACGGGGTTGACCATAGATAACCCCCCTAGTCTCCTCGTGCGATATGTGACATCTCTCCTAATTAGGTTCAACCTGTTCCCCCACAACATTAGGAAGAACAGGTTGTAGACCCGGGTCCAGAGAGGTTCTGGCAAAATGCATACGCTGCCCAGGTAGATGAATAAAGGGAGCAGGTATGTTTTGATCAGGTTAACCCTTTCCCGAAGGGTCAAAGACCACCCCTTCCACTGGGCCACCTTCTGAGTGGCACCATCGAGCCTGACCACCCAATTTTGCATGGGGTAATCTCCCCGGCCAAATTTGATGCCGAGAACTTTAGCCGAGTCCTGGGGCACTGGAAGAGTGTCCGGGAGACAAAATGTAGGATCTCCCCTTCCTAACCAGAGACTTTCGCACTTATCCCAGTTGATGCCGGACCCGGATGCTTCCGAGTAGCGATCCACCTCTGCCATCACGTACTCTGCCTCCCCCCTCGAGGACACAAAGACGGTGACGTCATCAGCGTACGCTGCCACCCTGAGGGAGGCTTCCGGCACCGCCCGATCCATCCCGACCCCCGCCATAGGCCCACCATCAATCATCCTAAGGAAAGGATCAATGGCAAACACGTACAGCAAGGGGCTCAGAGGACAACCCTGACGGACGCCAGACCCAACCTCAAATGGGTGGCCGACCCAACCGTTCACTAGCGGGAAAGTCTCAGCCCCCGCGTACAATGTCTTGAGCCAATTGACAAACCCCACTGGCAGGCCATATCTCAGAAGAACAGACCAGAGGTACTCGTGATTAACCCGATCAAACGCTTTGGCCTGATCCAAGGACAGCAAGTACCCCTCCCAGTGACCAGCCCTACCCTGCTCCACTGCCTCCCGGACACCTAGACGGGCACTAAAGGTGCTACGGCCTGGAACAGAGCAATGCTGGGCGCCCGAGAGGAGCCGGGGTGCAAACTTGACCAGCCGATTAGACAGCACTTTTGCCAGAACCTTCCTGTCCGTATTGAGAAGCGCTATGGGACGCCAGTTCTCAATACGGCTCGAGTCTTTACCCTTTGACAGAAGGATCAAAGCCGACCTCCTCATTGACTTTGGGAGAGTGTCCGAGGAAAGACACTCATTGAAAACCTCAGTCAAGAGGGGACTCAAGAGGTCCTTAAAGGTCTTATAGTACTCAGATGTTAAGCCATCTGGTCCTGGCGATTTTTTGAGCGCAAGCCCATCAATCGCCAGTTTAACTTCCTCTATGTTGATCTCCTCTGTCAAAATATTAAAGGAGATGTCATCCCCTGGCTCAGGAACAGCTTCAGCCAGGAAAGCCGACATCACATCTCGATCTAGATCCCTCTTTCCCAAAAGGTGCGAGTAGAAGGATCTGACGACTTCCAGAATCCCTGATCTGGACCTGTTCAGAGATCCCGTGTGCCGGATCTCTGTGCCGGGGTGTGCCGGATGTGGACATCCACCAGGCGAGCTTCGCTAGCTATGCTATTAAGCGCGACGCTATCATAAGTCAGCTTGCCTAGGGAGCCTCCCCTGTCACGGGTCCTCGTGACTGCGTTAAAGTCACCCCCAAAGATCACCTGCCGACTGGTAAAAAGGTACGGATTGATCCTCATAAAGAGATCCTTGCGGTCCCGCTTGGTTTGGGGACCATAGATGTTGATTAGCCGAAGCTCTTGTCCCTTCATGAGAACATCCAGGATCAGGCACCTCCCTATTTCTAACTCGATAACCCGTCGGCATTCAACCGCTGCGGTAAAAAGTACTGCCACTCCGCTATATGGCTCGACCGCAAGAGACCAGTTAGATGGACCAGACCTCCATTCCCTCCTTGCCTTATGCACAGCTGCCAAATTTGGCAGCCTGGTCTCTTGCAAAAACAAAATGTCAGCTTCAACGCGGCCGAGAAAATCAAAGGCCTCAAACCTAGCCATATCAGATTTAATGCTGGCAACATTAATGGATGCCAGCGTCAACAGAGCGGGTGCCGCCATCATTGGTGATTGAGTTAGATGGCTTTCTTCTTTCCACCCCCCTTCTCATCAGGGTCTGAGGATGACCCCTTGCCACGTTTCTTGGACACTGAAAGGTCCATGGCAAGGGGCTCCTCAACCTTGTCCTCCTTGCCACTGGGCTCTGGGCCAGCCCTCCCCCTGGAGGTCACCAAACCCCCACAAGAGGAAGGCTCAGCACCCCCTGTAGGCCCCACGCTTGTCCTAGACACCTCTGCCTCCTCCGAGGACGAGAGAGCTTGGTACCTGTTGGAGAGCCCAACAAGAGGAGAGTTTGGATTGCCTTCCTGCACCTGGCCCATTGCAGGGGAATATTTCCCTTCCCTTTTTTTCATTTTCTTGGAGCCCTGCTTGCGCTTTTTTTTTGCCACTCATCCTTGCCCTCACCCACACTTTCATAGTGGGAAGAATCTGAATAAGTGGCAGCCTCCTCCCTTTGGATCCTCCTGACCTCCTCATCCAGCTCCCTATCCCCTGGAGCCTCAGCCACATGATTTGCGTCCAGAGCAGGGGCCAGCATTGACCCACCTGCCACCTGGGTTTCCACCAGCTCCCTGCCCCTTCCGCGCTTCTCTTGGCGCCTTAGCTTGGCTGCCCCAGCATGTTTGTTCTTCCTTGGCTCCTGGGCTCCATCGCCTCTGCTGGTCCCCTCCCCTGCAGAAGCAACCTCATGGCTCTCCTCTGCTGGGGCCCTGACCGCATTGGCGAAAGAGCGCGGACAGCGACTGAATGGGTGACCGAGGTCACCACACAGGTGACACCTAATCTCTGCACAGGATGCCGCAAGATGACCTACCTCGCCACACAGAGCGCACTTGATGACATTACAGGCTGCACTCAAATGTGTGGGGTCGCCGCACTTGTGACAGAGCTTCGGCTGCCCCTGGTAGAAGGCCAAGATACGATCCCTGCCAAGGAAGGCCGCGGATGGTATGTGGGCCACCGAATTCCCTGAACGCTTAAGTTTCACCATAAACATCCAGGCTCCGGACCAGATGCCGTGTTCGTCCCGGTTCTTATTGGGCATATCCACCACCTCTCCGTACCGACTTATCCAAGTCATGATATCGTAACAAGAGAGGGACTCGTTACGAGTCAAAACGGTCACTCTCTTGACTCCAGTCTGGCGGGTTACCACTTGTGAAGCAAACCGCGCCAGCTGGCTCGTCCTTCATCAACTCGTAGTTCCCCCAAAAGAGCTCGAGGCCCTCTGGGCGAACAAAGCTGATGTCGAACTCAGACGTGCCGTAAGGATGGATCAGGGCATAGATGTCATTTGCCCTGAAACCCATCTTCAGCAGAAGCTCCACCACCTTACTCCTGGACGGGCATGCGTCATTGCCTCTCCACTGAAGACGAGCCACATTCCTACAGCCAATGTCCTGCCCGCTTGTCGGCAGGGACCAAACGGTCTCCCCCCGTTGTTCTCGGAAGGCACCAAGACCATGTCTCTCCACCCAGAGAGACAAATCCACAACTCTGCCCCCTACATTCATCGAGCTCTCCCCCCTCCTCAAGGCCTCCAGGAGGCGCCGTTGCAAAACGCCGTCCCCAGAGCCCAAAGACAAGGAGGACGCATCCCCCCTCCCTCCAGCGGCGACACTGGCATAACTTCTACCAGCTGTTGTCGCCGCTGGAGGGGTGACTGGATCCCGGCCCATCCCCTGACTATTACCCGAATCCCCTCCCTCCTGTACAGCTGATGGCATACCTCCCACGGGGTTGGGAGCATCCGGAGCCTCCACGGGAGCAGGGGCAGCGGTAGTACTAGCAGTTACATCCATCACACCACTCATACCTTCCTTTCCTCTTGCCGGACCAGGACCTGATTCACTTTTGTTTTTAACATTACACTTGCTGGATGGTTTGTCCTGGGAGCTTCCAGCGGGCTGAAGCTGGAGACCGACAGAATTAGTTTTAAGTCCTGCATTATTTTTGGTGGGTGCTGTCTTTGCAGCCCCAGCTCCGCCTATTTTCCCAGCCATTCTGGGACTTGTGGTACTTTTCACTTGCTTTGTTGTGACCGCATTACTGTCATGATGGGTGGGAGGATTGGCAGGCTTGGCTACCACCCACTGCGCCCCCTCTACACCTGGTAGGCGTTTTAGGGACACAGGAGGGACAGCCAAGCCGCCACTGGTGGAACCTGACACCAGACTGCCCCCCCCCCCCACTGGGGGGCAGCCATCAGCACCAGCACCTCCGGATTGGCCGCGACCCCTGATTCCATCTTTCCCACGGACCTTCTCTGCCTCCTTATCGCCTCCATTCCCACTACTGGCACAAGCAGAAATGGAGTTTTGGGCCGCATTAACCCCCTCTTCCCCAGTCCCCTGCACCGGACCCACTGCAGAGCCCGGGACTAGGGGTATACCAGGGCTAGCACCCCGATCTGACTTTGCAGCCGGACCGGAGTGCTTGGTGACGTACACAAACCTCTCTTGCACCGTGGTCTTCATCCTTTTTTTTTGTTTCTTTTTGCCTGCAGATGTTGTTTCAGGCATGTCGTCACCAAAATACATGTTCTGCATTCTTTCTGGGGACTCCTGCAGCATGATTTGCTGCATGATGAGGGCCCCCTCACCGCTGCTGCTGTCGCTGTCCGCGTCCGCGTCCTCAGCACTGGACTCCTCTGATGTGGGGGGCAGGCTAACCTGCTCAGCAGGAATGCTGCTCCCTGGGGTTCCCCTCTGCTGTAGGGACGGCTGCTCCCCTGAACATACTGGCATCCCCTCCTGTGCATCCTCTGACTCATCCGAGCTGCTGTCGCTGCTCACGTGTGCCATTCCAGAGAATCGCTCGTCGTTTAAGAGCTTCTCTTTAAACGGGCCGCTGGCTTGGAGTATTCTATATCTCTCCTCTTTATAAAAATCAACGGCCTCCTTGCAGGCTTTAACTCTTTCCGCTGCAGCGATCTTTTTCCTTCCCTGTGGGACTTTATCAAGATCGCTGAGGGCAGTCTGCAGTTCCCTGCGGTGTTTCTGCAGCTGCCTACCAACCTCCTTATAGTCTTTTATGTTGGCAGCTATCCGAGACGCCATAGCAGTAACAGATTCACCTTTGCTGCGCTCTCCCCAGCTGACACTTGTGGGTGCCTTTGCAGCACTAACCTTGCCTTTAGTTTGGCTGCGGGTTTTCCTATAATCCACGTCCTCCCGGGGAGTCTGGGTGACGCTGCGTGGACCCCGACTGGATCCTCTCCCCTCCTGGGGTTCATTCCTCCCCCCTCCCGACCAAAGCCAGGAGGGGGGGGGGGGGGAGAAGCACGGGACTCCATGGCAAATGTAGCCAAGAAACGTGCACTTGTTCCTGGGCTCTCAGCAAGGTCTCCACCCAAGAAGCAGACCACACCCTGGAACCAGAAGAGCTCTCCAACAACCAACCTACTCCTGAGCTGTACTCACTATTCTGCTGGTGGAGTCACTATGTACATACATTACTTATCCTGTACTAATCCCGAGTTACATCCTGTATTATACCAGAGCTGCACTCACTATTCTGCTGGTTGGGTCACTGTGTACATGCATTACTGATCCTGAGTTACATCCTGAATTATACTCCAGAGCTGCACTCACTGTTAAGCATTTATTACTAAAACAGACCATCGATTTCAAGTTTAATACTTCATTTCACCTGCGGTAGTGCTACAGAAAAACTGAGCAGTCGCTTCCAGGTTCCTCCACTGATTTACAGCTGATTGCTGTTGGTCCGAGCAGCAGGACTTGTTGTGATCCAGAGGACCCATTCAACAAAAAGACATCTTAAAAATCATAAAACCCTCTTTAACCCACCAGTAATTTGGTTCCATGTGCACAACAGGTTTACTATATGCCAAGCTGTCATTTAATGCTTCAGAGCCCCAATGCAAAATCAGTAACAGGCCCTCCTGCTAAAATGTTCCATTTATAATACTGGTATCTCCATATGTGATCTTCGGACCCCACTTGTATGTGACCGCTACCTCTGCACCTCCTATAGCTACACCCCCAACTGTTTATACAGTGTGTATATATAATTCTTGTCCTCTCCTTATTTACATGTTCGATGTGTAATGTCTTTCTCTGATTGCCGGCCGTAGACGAAGTCCTATAGTAATGTCGCTTCACAATGGGAACTCCAGCCATGAAAGTTTCAGATCTGTGAAACCGCAGCCGCCTTCTCGAGTTCCTTAGACTATTTCTTTAATGGGGAAACAGAATTGACAGCGAGCAGGGAAACAAATACTGTACTCTCAGAAATGAGCTCCGCACCGCGGCTGCCTGGTTGGATTTCAGACTGGCACATCACCGGGTTCATCTCCCTCGGTGGCACCGACGGCCCAATGTCAGGCTCCCAAAGGTGCGCTTATACAGCACTTGATCTCCTAATTATGTTGCGTGTTGATATTCTGCCTTAATGAATGCATCTTCGCTTGGGGATGGTGAGATGAACCATCAGGTTGATACGAATGATGACAGCAGCAGGAGATGAGTGTGCTGCAGGAGGCAGTGACCGGTCCACGACTTATGTGAGTGAAAGAGATGAAAAAGGAGGGTGGAGCAAGACCCAGGGAGGGTGGTGGAATATTTTTGGAGTACAAAGTGTTTCAAATGATGGAGGTGCTGCCAACCAGATGACGTTCCACCAAGGTTGGCATGAGTGTAGCAAAAAGAAAGTGGAAAAATACTGGTGTGGGGGCGCAACCCTCTAAGCTACTAGAAGATAAAAGGTCCAGTATGTGATAGTGAAGGCACTTCTTTTCTATTATTTCACAAAATAAAAACCAGCAATTGAAAAACAGTTTTGGGGACGCACCCCTTCGTCAGTTCAGCTGGATTGGACACAACAGGATGCCTGGGGGTGACACAATTCCAAAGGTGTTTTGGGTGTGCCAGAGGTATTCTATGTGGTAGGGGGACAGGGGAGAAAGAAGCACTTTGTGGAGCCTATTTTGGCTCTAATGGCGTGAGATACACTTTATGGTATACTTTCTACTAATGTCTGATACACTTCAGCTGGTATTTCCCTCCACTCATCTTGTAAATGTTTTCTCAAAGATGATGGATGCTGCTTATATTTCCTGACTTAATGTTCCAGTTCATCCCAAATAGGTTTAATTGGGTTCAGGTTGGGACTCTGTGCAGCCCGTCCAATCATGGAACATCTATATCCTCACACCAAAGTAAAGCAATGTTGGGTTTGTGACAAGGCGCGTAGAACTTGCTGGAAGTATTGCTGAACATTCCCAGAGAATTGCCACATTGTTGGCAGCACAGTATTGTCTAATTGGTGTTCATGGTTCTTGCCACTACCACCAATGGACTAAGACCATGCCAAGTAAAACATCCCTAAACCTTAACACAGCTTACGCCTTACTAAACTGTTGACACAACCCACTAAGACAAAAGGCGTTCCCCAGGAATCCTCCACACCCAGAAACATCTATCTGATTTGAAGATGGAGTAGCGTGATTTGTTACTCCATAGAACGTTTTTCCAAGGCTCAACTTTCCAAAGACAACACTCCTTGCACCATTGTAAATGGGCCGATACATCTGCTTTGAGAGAAATTGCCAAACATTTGCAGGATGAATGGAGGGAAATTTCAGCTAAAGTGTATCAGAAAGTATGCCACAAAGAGTATCCAATGTCATTAGGGCCAAAGGAGCTCCACTAAGTATTAACATAAGGAAATAAGTACAACTTTTGATTTTTGCTCAGGAGTCCAATTACTTTTGGTAGGATAGTATATCTTGACTAAAACAGAATTGGTTGGTGACACTGCTCCTTTCACTCCTCGCTGAACATCCTGAATATATCAGCCAAGCTTTTGATGTCTATAAATTGGTATTTCCTTCTCATCAAGCTCATTATGTTTTGCGTAATAAACCCAATAAAGATAATTAATAAAGAAATCCCAGCTAGACTGCCAATAACACGAATATCGGAGTGTGAACAAGCACGGACAGATTGTCCACCGCTCAGCAAATAACAACATGCGCTTCCTGCATCGTACATCGTATTCCCTCGCCTTGACTTCTGTGTCCACTTTGGAGAACAAATGTAAAGAAAAAATGTCCGTACATCTGGTGGCTTTTCAGAGAAGCCAAGATCTCTTGGCAATTTAGCATGGGCAGATTAGTGATCTCATTATGGAGGGAGAGAGAGACATGAACAATGGATTCATCGTTATTACGGTCTGTCACTTCTTCATTGCTCTCGTGGACCTCAGAGAAATAACACATTCTGGTGCCAACAGGGTGAGCGTTGGAGGAGTATATGGGGGAAGGGTACATAAATCAGACACATTGAAGTTAAGAATAGTCTTTATATCCTACGTACAGGAAAGAGAGGGAAAGTTTCAAGAAGGCTCCATAGTGAACAGTGAAAGGAGTTTTTCCAGTGATCACTGGGTGGGACCCCTAAAACGTAACCTTTATTGATTTATTTAATGATTAAAAGGTCATATATTGGGACCAACGTGAAAAGACCACAAACAAATATACTTCTCCAATTTAGGCTACAAGCCAGTATTGAAGAAATGTCCAAAAATACACAATGGACCCGCCCACGGCCAAGCGGTCCTGTGTATTTGGATTAGTATTAGAGTGATAAGCGTGTGTCAATTTAAGTCACTATAGAGCGCGACCGGACTAATACCCATCAGTGATAGTTCTCTATCTATCATGCTGTGATAGAAATATGCCGGTTGCCACATAGATAGAGTACTGATATCCTGGTAAAATTGTGTATACTCTTAGCACAATGGCTGTTGTACACGTAGCTCTGTTTTGTGAGTATATCGTTCTACGCGTTTCGTCATGTATGACTCATCAGGAACCAAAGTTAGTTTCAGAAACAGAACTGGTCATGAGAAATGGACACCAAAAAATGCCTCAATATAGCCTATGAGATGCCCACATGGGGTGAACCTCTACTGCTCTGTACTCTGGCTAGCTATCTAGGTATAGATGGGGTTAATCTCTGATAGATGCCCCAGGTGCTAAAATAGCTACCAACCTAACCTGTTGCTAGCTATCTAAGTTTAGATGAGGTTAGCTGAAGTGGCTATCTATGATGCATGTGGTCCATCAAAAGGCTGCCGTAATAACCCCAAAAGCCCAAGGCCCAAAATAACAAAGCAGAAACAGCAAAAATGGCTCAATATAGCCTATGAGATGCCCACATGGGGCGTACCTCTACTGCTCTGTACTATGGCTAGCTATCTAGGTATAGGTGGGGTTAATCTCTGATAGTTCCCCCAGGTGCTAAATTAGCTACCAACCTAACCTGTTGCTAGATCTAAGTTTAGATGAGTTTAGCTGAAGTGACTATGTATGATGCATGTGGTGCATCAGAAGACTGCTCTCCCTAATAACCCCAAAAGCCCAAGGCCCAAAATAACAAAGCAGCAACAGCACAGTCTCCTGCCCAGATGGTAGGCAGGAGAGCAATGAAGAAGCAGCAGGTTTTTCCAGTGAAAGCATTGTTGTTATAAAGATAGGCGATGACACTCGAGGACACTTATGTCTCACACAGGGGCACTTCTCGCATGAGGCAACTTGAGACTGCTGCTTCAGGAGGACAGCAACCCAACAAGCATTTAACTCACTTGCCCTGCTGTCCCGTTGTAGTGGCGGTGGCCGCCACTGTTGTAATCAGAGCCTGACCCCTGATCTCTCCTGGCATCTGCGTTCCTGCATGCAGATGCTGGCCTGTAGTGAACAGTGGGCGGAGAAGTCATTTGTCACACTCTGATTACAGCAGTGGCGGCCTCTGGACCGGGGTAGCAGATCAAGTGAGTTCAATGTTCATAAGCTTACTGACCTTCAGTCAGGTAGCATTATTACTGGGGCTGCTATAGGGGTCACTATTACTACTGAAACCGCTACGGGGGTCACTATTAATACTTGGGCCACTATGCGGGGGTCACTAATAATACTGTGAGCACTATGGAGGTCACTACTAATACTCGGCCACTATGGGGGTCACTATTAATACTACGGCAACTAACGGGGGTCACTATTACTACTGCAGCCACTATATGGGACACTATTACTATTGGGGCCACTATGGGGGTCACTATTACTACTGGGGCAACTATGGATGTCACTATTACTACTAGAGACACTATAGAGGTCACTATTACTACAGGGGGCCCTATGGGGGTCATTGTTACTGCTGGGCCACTAACAGTAACAGAGTCACTATCACTACTGGGACCTCTAACAGGGTCACTATCACTACTGGGGCCACTAAGGGGGTCACTATGAAGGGATTTTTAATATTGAGGATACTACTGGTGGCACTATTAGTCTGTCACTTTAGACCAGCCCCAATGGTTGAAATGTGTCTGGTATCTTGTGTATTGGTGCTTCGGATTTTAATGAAAACCACTGCAGAAATCCACAGGCTTAATTAATTGAATTGCTACAGCCATGGATTCACAGGCAGATTAGTGTTCAAATGGTCACCTGAAAATGATTCAGTGCTTGTGAAGAAGATAGATGGTCAACTTGCTTTCACCATTGGAACCTCTGGGCTCGTTATGGATTCAGGCCACAACTCCACTTCTACTGAGTCCTGGCCGACAACGGTCCAGTCACAAGGCTACCTAAGATGCGGTCTTTCTTCTTGGCATCTAGAGGTGGGCACCACATCTTGTGCTAGGATGATGAACTTTATTAGTGACACACACTTTTCAGTGAGTAGGCGTTCACTCGGTACCGGACTGGACCTTGGGATGATGCATAAGCAGGAGGAGCACACTCAGTATCACTTCTGTTTGGCAAAGCGCTCCACTCCAAAGTACACTGTTTTTGGATACTGGTCCCTCTTACATGACCACGAACCTCACAAACTCCCTTCTGCTCGGCAAACACTTGGCGGTGCCACCACTGCCCTTCTAGTTAATCTCACCTTTGTATCTCCTGTTGCGTCACTTGGCAATGCTCTGAAGCTCCACCTCTATTCCTGCGTCGCACCACCTGTCAATCAGAGACCGGTATCTCATGGTACAAGGTCTTAAAGAAATAGTTAAATAGCTCCCCTGTCGTCCCACATGACCTTCACCATGACTAGTTGAATGCTCTGACATCTTATATGGACCAGAAGTGACTTTATCTATTCATTCCTATGGGAGCTGCAAAGTGAGTGTCATGGGAATGAACTCAGGTTGTGAGTTTTGGTTTACTGGAGTCACAGCGTCGGTCACGTGGGGCGACGGAGACCAGAAATCAGTAGGTATATTATCTGCCTCAATGTGCCTTGTAGAAAGTTTCCCCAGAGTGTCCCTTTTAAGTTTCCAGTTATACAAGAGTTTGTGAAGAGCCAAAAGTACCCGGATGCTTCTGTTCCTTTAAGGTGCCATCTTCACGTTTAGCTAACATTTGCGCTTTGTAATCTTTTGCAGAGTAATCTACACTTGGTAGGAACTCAGCAGCCGGACGGCCCTTGTCGCGTACGGTTCAAGCAAAGGAAGTGAAGACAATGAAGATAGAACCCCATAAAATGTAAGTATCAAAGGAAGCTGCTGTGTGTCTTCCATACATAACTTTATAATCAAAACCCTGCCACAGACAGGGCTTCATAAGCATCCATGTATGGCAGTCCTGGAAGCCTCCCCTAGGCTCCGAGCTACCATGCTAGCCCATCAACACCCCTCGATCATGGCAGTTGCCAGTGACTCTCAACTTCGAAAAACAGTCGATAGTGGCTGGGTATGGAGTGGATTTGGCTCCTCAGCCCCCTCCATTTACTCTGCATGACCGCATGATGTAAATTTACATTATGATGCGGTGAAGTTGTTAAAGGAGTTTTTCTAATATAGACACTTATAGCATACTGGTTGGAGGGAATGGGTTAAGCATGCTTAATGGCTTTCCCACGCCCCAGGGTTGCGGGGTTAATCCATAACCAATCTATGGGAAAGATATTGCTTCAAGCTGTTCAGCAGGACTTATCAATGAAATATTAGGGCTGACATATAATATTATGATAAACAATGTACCTCATGTTTGCTTTCTTTTTAGGTGAAGAGTCGTGTGCAGAAGATCATCCAGCAAAGACTTACATTTATAGGGGGTTTTCAGGACTAACATATTGATGAGCCATCCTTAGGATAGGTCTTCAATATGATATCAATGGGGGTATGGCATTTGGGACCCCACCGATCAGCTGCAGTGCTTGAGCGCTTCTGCACAGTGCCATGGAATTCATAGTGGCTGTGCCTGGTATTGCAGATCAGTCTCATTCATTGGGACTGAGCTGCTCAGAGGCCATGGAACTGATGAACATAGGCCTGAGAAGAGGCCATGGCGCTCACGCGAGTGCCTCACACTCTTCAATTAGGTGATCTACAACGGTCCTGAGCACTAAACCCCACTGATCTGATATTCACGGCCCAAGCTAAAGAAAATCAATCAGTATTTTAATCCTGAAAAACCCATTTAATGTTTTATAAATAATAATTTAATACCTAATTATGACTGACACGCTAGATTTTAATGAAGTAATAAAGTATTTTCCTGTACCCTTTTTACACGGAGGAGCTCTTTGTGGTCTCTTGTGTTGGTCTCCAGCAATGACAGAGTTACAAGTCCTGCAGCTCTTATTATTATCCCACATAGTAACGGAAGTGAATGAATACATACATGGTGCTCCGCTCATCCAACTAGTTGGCTTCATATTCGTGTCTTGTCCAGATACCTCCTCTCATTGCTTCATTTTGCTGACCTCTTCACTCCTCGGCACGATAGCAGGCATTGACCTGACAGTAGGCCAGCTTCAGGAGAATTCATTAAACCACTTAATATCATTAAACCAATTAATATCATTTTCTGGTGTAAATTTTTGGCAGACGCTATATTTGCGCTACATTTAGAACTTGTACCTTCTCTAGGTCATTCAAAAGTGGGTGGGGCTTATCGAAAGGGGTGGGGCTAGCACAGACTTGCTATATTTTTCAACAGAAGCTAGCTTAGATTATAACTCAAATTTAACCTACTCGTAACTAACGTAGATTCGAAGTTTAATAAGTAACGAGCACTTCTTAATGAACTTGGTACATCTTTCTTCAGCGCCCCTACATACTGAACTGGCGTCAGAAATGTCAATATTAGTAAATTCCATCCATTGTCTGTGGAACTATTCAAAAGTGTAGTGGACTACAAGGTGTGTCAATGAGGAGATGTTAATAACTGCAGAGTCTGGTCTGGGGTCTAGTTTTGGTCTGTATTAGGTTAGAGGGTCACATATGGGGTCTGTATTTGGGGGGCTGAGTCTTTGTTAGTTTAGGGGGTCTAGTGTGAGATATGTATTTGGTGGGACTGGTCTGGGTCTTTATTAGTTTAGGAAGTCTAGTCTGGGGTATGCATTTGGGGGTGTGTGGTCTGAGGTCTGTATCTATTTTGAGGCTCCGATCTAGAGTTTGTATTTCTTTAGGGATCTTGTCAAGAGTCATTATTTAACCCCTTAAGGACCAGGCTGTTTTGTAGCTTAACCCCTTAGTGACCAAGCCTGTTTGCGCCTTAATGACCAGGCCAAATTTTGGCAATCTGACATGTGTCACTTTAACATAGAATAACACCGTAAAAGTTTTGCATATCCAAGTGATTCTGACACAGTTTTTTTCGCCACATGTTGTACTTCATTTAGGCAGTAAAAATAGACCAAGAGAATTTGTGTATATTTATTAAAAGCATCATAATTGGGAAAATTTTGAAAAAATCGTCATTTTTTTACATTTCCAACTGCAATATCTCAAATATGTGCAAACAAAATATATACATTTTTGATAAGATATATATTTCCATCCGTTTACTTTATTTTGGGCACGTATTGAAAAAACTTTCGTTTTTTTTCAACCATTTAGGAGCCTACAAATTTAACATTAATTATCAACATTTTGAGGAACATTTTGTTTTCCTACACCAAGCCAAGATTGCAAAGGCTCATAGGTGTCAGAATGATAGAGACCCCCTCAATTGACCCCATTTTAAAAACTACACCCCTTACTATAGTCACTGAGGGGGGTCAGGAGTATTGTGACCCCACAGTTTCTTTTCAGGAATGAATGCAATTTAGAGGAGAAAAAATAAAATTTCATATTTTTGCAAATATGTCATTTTAAAGACAGGATTTTTTTCTATACTGCACATGAAAATGAGGCTTTGTTCCCCAAAATGGATCCCCCAGTTCGTCTTGTATTTATAAACATACCCATCATGGCCCTAATCCTATGTCTGTATGCACAACGGGATCCAAACCCAGAGGAGCAGCCGGTGGCTTTCAGAACAGACATTTTACTTAAAGGCATTTTAGGTCCCATTGCTCACTTGTAGAGCCCTTGAGTGGCCAAAACGACAGAGGAACCCCACAAATTACTCCATTTTGAAAACTAGACCCCTTAACGAATTCATCTAGGGGTGTACTGCGTATTTTGACCCCACCGTTTTTGAATGAATCAAAGCAAAGCAGAAGGAAAAAAATTAAGATTTTAAAAACAGCTTTTTTTGTACAGCGTACATAGGAATGAAGACTTACACCCCAAAATGGATCCCCCTGTTTGTCTCGTGTTCAAAAACATACCCATTGTGGCCCTAATGTTATGTCCGTATGCACAACGGGGCCCAAACTGAAAGGAGCAATCGGTGGCTTTCAGAACAGACATTTTGCTTGGAGGCGTTTTAGGCCCCATTGCCCACTTGTAGAGCCTGTAAGCGTTGGAGAACCCTCACAAATGACCCCATTTTGAAAACTAGAGCCCTTCATCTAGGGGTTTACTGTGTATTTTGACCCCACCTTTTTTGAATGAATCGAAGCTAAGTAGAAGGAAAAAATTATGGCGCTCAATAAACCAATCACAGCCATTCAGTGATGTCATTCATCAAACCAATCAAAGTCGGTGCTCGATCCAATCACAGCGCTCCCTCTCACAGTGCTAACAGCTGGGAAATTCAAAACGAAGCCAGGAAAATTACAGTGGGGAGAAGTCTGAAGCATCTTTCCGCACCGCCGGGGACAGCATCGCGTCGGGGACACAAACGCCGGCTGAGAGGTGAGTATTGTGGTTTTTTTTGTTTCTTTTTTACCTCACTCGAGTATAAGCCGATGGGAGCTTTTTCAGCACATTTTTTGTGCTGAAAATCTTTGCTTATACTCAAGTATAATGTTCCCTCTGGGTAACATTCACATGTTTTTGTTTTTTTTTCATTTGACACTTCCCCACTGTAGCTGGGGCCTCCATAGGAGCCCCAGTTACAGGAGAAAACATCCCCTGTAGTGACAATAGTCACTGGCAGAGCTGTTCAGGGTCTAGTATGACCTTGCAGCTCTGCTATAGCAGGGAATCCCTGCAATCACGTGACCCCCGGGCTCCCGTAGTGGAAGTTACACTTCCACTTTCAATTTTTAGTACACAGCACTCATTGAGCACTGTGTACTCGGGGAAGGAAAAGACAGAAAGGGTTAAAAAACCCTCCTGCCTTCTCCTCTGGGTTATCAGCTATCACTAACAGCTGACAACCCGTCCTGCTTCTGATTGATTACAGAACATAATTTTACATACGGCTGGGCTTAAAGCCCGGGACCAGGCGCTGTATATTTACAGTGCCTGGTCCTAAATGGTTAAAGGTCTACTCTGGGGTCTCTACTTAGGGGGTCTGAGTTGGTATTTAGGAGGACCAAGCTAGGGTCTTTATTTGTTTAGGGGTCTGCATTGATTTAGGTAGGGGGAATATCTGATATTAATGAGTGTGGCATATGGTAAAAAAATGTGCTTATTACATCACTTCTTGAAACTTCCTTGTTGTCACTTCTTATATGGCTTCTCAAGGACTTTTACAATTAATGACTTTTCCTCAGGACCTATCCTGTGGAAAAGATCATCAATAGTTAATGAGCAGGGTTCTGTTGCTCAGAAATCTCACCATTCAGCTGACGGCCGGACCCACTGTCAATGTGGTTAGTGCTGGAAGTAGATAGCGCTGTCTGTATTGCAACAGCCCAGGTTACTACTGCAGGTTCTGATTCCATTGAAACCGGCCAACAGCTGATTGGCAGGGTTCTTCCCCGGTTGACCTTTGTTTATTAACTATTGATGACCTATCCAGAGTATAGTTTATCAATTGTAAGAGTTCTATAAAACCTCTTTAACCCCTTCCCTCCCTATGACGTAAGGGTACGTCATGGGAGCGGAGTACTTCCCGCAAAATAACGTACCCTTACGTCATAGGGATAGTGCGAGATCATAACAGATCTCGTGCTATCCCGTAGCGGGAGCCGTATCGGAGGTGCGCCCGCCGCTGTTATCCCTTCCCTGCCACGATTTAAGTAGATCGCGGCAGGGAAAGGGTTCACAGAGGGAGCATGCTCCCTCTGTGACTTCAGCCGGCTCTCCCAATATAATCGAGAGAGCCGGCTGGTTGCTATGGCAACAGGATGCCAGATACCGGCGTCCTGTATTGCTATTGCCTAAGATCGCTATAATAAGCGATAAGGCATGGCAGGAGAGAGGTCCTGCCATGCCTTATCGTAGCGATCTTCAGTCCTGCAGTGTAAGTCCGTCACAGGGGCACAGAATGTGTAAAAAAAAGAGAAAAATAAAGTACAAAAAATAAAAATTTTCTCAAATTAGCATAACATTTTTTTAAAAAGTAAAAAATCCCACATATTTGGTATCGACGCGTCCGTAACGACGTTTACAATAAATTTAACATGCTTTTTATCCTTCACGGCAAAAATCGTTAAAGAAACACTAAAAAACTAATTTTTAGCATTTGGGCCTCCCAAAAAACGCAATAAAAGTGATAAAAAAAAGTCTGTACCCCAAAATGGTATCAATAAAAACTACAGCTTGTCTCGCAAAAACTAAGCCCTCACAGAGCTCCATCCATGGAAAAATAAAAAAAGTTATAGGACTTTGAATGCAGCGAGTTTAGAAAAAAATAATAATTTCCAAAAAAAGGGTTTTTAGTGTGGAAAAGTGGAAAAACCTAGAAAAAATATAAGAATTTTGGTATCGTTGTAACCGTACCGAAGCCACAGAAAAAAATGTAGTGTGTCATTTATGCTGCATAATTAACACTTTAAAACTACAGTTCGCCACGCAAAAAACAAGCCCTTATACGGCCACGTCACCGGAAAAATAAAAAAGTTATGGCTTTTGAAAAATGGAGATGAAAAAATACCAAAAATCATTTGGTCCTCAACGCCAAAATAGGCCATGTCCTTAGGGGGTTAAATATTGGCATGTATGCTATGTTCATTAGACAATAGAGCCAGATCAAAACCTTTGGAGGCTCCTTTGCAAAACGTTGTTTGGGCTATTTTGTTTTTTTGGAAGAATGGAAGACTACCATAGCTCAGAAAACCAGGCTACAGGGGAAATAGGAAACATATAAAAATATTACAAACTTCAGGTTTCCTCTTACAGCCGTGTGTGTGCATCACATACCTGGAAAAGAGATGACACTAGGAGGCGCTATGGGAAGAAGACAAGCCAGCGGAGGCAGTGTGATGCTCTGAGCAATGTTCTGCTTGGAAATCTTATGTCCAGGCATCATGTAGATGTAATACATACCACTTACCTAACATTGTACAGATTAAGTACATCTCAAAAATGGTGGAGGCCTCCCCCTTCTGTTTTATTACCCTGGTTTCAATGGTTTCATTCTCATTTGCGATGCCTTCACTGTACACTCGCAGCACTAAGAAAAAGCAGCGCTATCGCCCATTGATTTCAATGGGGCCGGCGGCTGCAGTGCTGGCCCAATTGAAGACATAGGCAGTACATTGTGCTTCCCTGACACAGCTGTAACCAATCATGGGCAGCACCCAGTTGCTGCCCCTGATTGGTTGAGTGCTGTAACCAATCAGGGGCAGCACCCAGTCGCTGCCCCTGATTGGTTGAGTGATGTAACCAATCAGTGGCAGCACCCAGCCGTCATTGACAGCTGAGTGCTGCCTGTGGTGGTCACAGCACTCAGCCCCAGTCATTCATTCAATACTTTTTTTTTAAAGGGAAATAATGATGAAATAATCTCAAGTTGACCAGCAAGAGCTTATCAGAGACCCTAACTGCTCTGAAAAGTAGGGTTCCTGTGGCTGGTTACTTACCATGGTGGACATGTCAGGGTATGGTAAGCATTGGGGAACTCCGGTCACTAGCAAGTATATGAGAAAAATTATTTTAGACTTTCCATCAGTTGCAGAGATCTCTGACCTATGTTGACCATTCTGATTGAAATCAATGGAGGTGTATTGTGCATAGTCAAAGGTGCACATTAGAGATGAGCATTTTTTAAGAACTCTATGGCCGAACTTTCTTTTTTTTTTTAGTTTCACTTTAAGGAAAAGTGCTAACATTTCTATTAATATATGTAAGTTTATGTCTCTATTATTATGACATTTTCTGTGTAATCTATGCATACACGGGGCAATTTTTAAAATTCCGAAATGCAAAATTCAACATTTACAGGGATTGTATAATTGCGGTGACATATCCTACTTCATTTTCTCTTCTGCTAATGGGATGTAAATAAGAATAGAATTAAACAGGAATTACTGAATTCATGATGTCTCAGGGACCGCGGACCGGGGCTAATCAGACTACACTTGACATTTAAGGTTTCTATTAGAAATAATATTTGGGAACTTGAAACAAGTTGCATTCATTGTAGGTCTGTCATCAGGTAGGTTATGGGCATAAACCTGGAAGATATACAAGCAGATTCACTGGTTTTGGCTTGGTTGGATGTTGGCAGAAGTAAGCCATATACTACATATCTGGAAACTAATGGGTGATTTTTGGTTAGCATGCACAAACCCCCCCCCCCCCCCTGTTCCTGGGACAAAATTCTGTCTTGAGACCAGAGGGGAGAGGTTATATTACCTACTGTGGGTCCTCTGTCCTGTTGCCCCATGGATTGGCATGTTCTGGGCCATATTTAGGTCCTCCAAGATGGCCTCCACGATCTTCAGACTATTTAATCCACACTGTGCATTGAAATTTGTTAGACTACGGATGAACTACGCCTGATTGGCCAGCATTACTGACGTGATCAGTACTGGCCAATCAGAGAGCACTGGAAAGTGCTTTGATCTATCAATGCACAGTGTGCATTAATTAGTTAGAAGATTACAGCGTCCATCTTGGAAGACCAAAAAATGGCGCTCTGACGTGGCAGATCCACAAGACAATGGCATGGAGGACAAACTCCATGCAGATGTGAGGCCCACTTTTGAGTGGCGGAAATTTAGGAGCAGTCTAAGCTAAATTCTCCTATCGACAATAGGAAATAGTGCCTTTGGTGTGTGGGCTCCCTAAGAAGTTGAAACTTAAGGATACTTCGGACTGCAGTATGGAGAACAAAGATGCATCTACACATATGGAGCAGTAACCCGCCCAGAGTACAACATCGCCCCACTTTTCAACCGCTATGGAGCTGTTTTGGGAAGCAACACTGTAGTCTGCCACTGTGGAGGAGAAAATGCAGCATGACATGACCATACAGCCCCTCATCCGTTGTCCCCATTTTGGCATACTAATAAAATAAGGGCAGATATAACCCCTTCTCTGAGTGATAGAACAATAATTTAAAAAATCAAACAATTTGAGGTTAGTGTCCCTTTAAGATAAATAGTGTACCGATTCTGAAGGGAACTGAGAACATTATATGCAAAGTAATAAGATATGTTTTATTAATCAGTAAGAAGTAAATGTATCCGGTAAAATAATAAGATCACTCTCAGGCCTAAAGCATTGGCCATGAGATGTCTGTTGGTTGTTTGCCAATCACTAACTCTGATATAAAGTGGCAAGTCAGGGCAGTTACAGATCTACAGTGAAAACTACAACATAAAAGGAAATAAAGGGACTGTAAAGAAATTATAAAGACATGGCTCCTTTCTTAGAACTACGCCGTCCTATTTGTCTACCGGTTGTGTGCGGCATTGCAGCTTATCCCCATTAATTTCAATGGAGACAACCCATAAACAGTTATGGTGCTGTTTCTAATAGCTGCATTTTTTTTCTAATCCTTTCAATGAATCTGCTGTGACATCACATGTTTCTGTGACGTAAGGTGTTGTGACATCATAAGGGTTTCCCTTGAGGTAAGGTGTTGTGACATCACAAGGGTTTCCCTTGAGGTAAACTACTATACAATCACCAGTGAAGCTGCTGTGACATCAGAAGTGTTTGTGTGAGATAAGCTGTTGTGATGTCACAAATTTTTCTATGACATTAGCTACCATGACAGCACAAGTGTTTTCATGAGGCAAGCTCTTGTGACATCACAAACCTTTCCATGAGGTAGGCTGTTGTGATATTACAAGTGTTTCCATGAGGTAAGCTGCTGTGCTAAGTCCTTTCATGAGGTATCCTGCTGTGACATCACAAGTGTTAACGTAAGGTAAGAATTGTGACAACCACAAGTATTTCCATGATGCAAGCTTCTGTGACATCATAAGTGTTTCCTTGAGGTAAGCTGCTGTGCTAAGTCCTTTCATGAGGTAACCTGTTGTGACATCACAAGTGTTTACGTAAGGTAAGCTATTGTGACATCACAAGTATTTCCATGATGCAAGCTGCTGTGACATCACAAGTGTTTCCTTGAGGTAAGCTGTTCTGGCATCAAAAATGTTCTTTTCACAAGTGGGTTTCAGATGAGCAATAAATATTCTGTGGCATCACAAACTGACCCATTTAGTATGCCGGAGTAAGACTCTGACTCCACAAAATAGATTCTTTGTACTTTTGTAATATTTGCAATATATCTTTATGTTTTTGAACTGTTCTATAATGATGATATATGTCCCTAAATGTACTTAACCAATGTCTGGTGCCTTACAAGTGGTGGCTTGGGTAGAACACAGCTTAGAAAGGGTTTAACAGCTCCGTATTCTAGTTACACACACCACAGCCAATCAGCATCTGTCTAGTTGAAGGATTAAAATCTAAATAAGTTTAGACACATATCTAGCAAGTTCAGTCTAAGTTATTATGTTGGTTTAGGATTCAGTTTACTCACTGCAACAGCCTGCTTTGATACCTAGTCAAAATGAAGCAGTTTTGTGGAGGCCTACTATGGAGTGGTTAATTGGCATTATTCTCTATAGACCACAGGGCTGTGATAAAAAATTCACAATAGTACAGTAGGGAGCAGTGAGGTAGTGTTTAAAGAGATAAGAGTGAGCCCAGATAGGAGTCATTGTATTTTTTGCTATACTGGTAGGCAATAGGGTCAGCAAGCTTTTATGACTAGGTTTGGGCCATGGCAGGTCTAGCTTGGGTTGGAACTGGACCTCTCAGTACCGTGCATGTGGCATAGCTGCCCACTGCCACCTTCAGGTAAAATAGTTGTAATGAGCAGACATCTCAGACTTTCCTGTAAGAACTTTATTGAACAGGGTGCAACGGCACAACATACAAACAGGCTATATCCGGGCCATAAATTTCAACTATACCCTGTGAACTGGGCAGGAGAAGGTTAAAGTCCCATATGTCTGGTGTTGTGACCTGCAATTTAAAAAAGTCTCTCAAATGGTACTGTAACTCCAGGAGCCGACAGAGTCAGTCTCTATTGCAGAATTTAAGCAGGAGGGTCTAACCAAAAGAGGTGTTGGCCTCTGTAAATATACGCTTGTAGAGCCGAGGTGAGAGAGCCTGGAAAAACAGCAGGTCCCATTAGCAGTGAGGAAGCAGGAGGTGATTATGCCCAAAGCGGTCCGTACTATTCTTTGACGCAGTGCGACAAGTGTAAGGTATGTCATCAATCATTCAGTCGCCCAACTCCTAACATTTCCAGTCACCACACTCGGGCAATCGGGTGACTAAGTAAAGACATTTCAGCTCTCTTTACATCAGGTAAAATGCTGTGACATCATATTGTAGGAGGGGTTCAGTTAGGAAAGCTTCTGTGACATCATCTGTGTTGCAGTCATGAAAACTCAGAGGCAGAAATACCATATGAGCTATCAAATTAGCAGTTGGAAATCCAGGAACGCAAATACTGTTCTTAAACAGGATTAGTGTTGAGTGAAATGAAACAGTTGAACCGTTTCAGGGTCAGACTTTGCTAAAAGCTTGGTTTGGCATGACCGTGAACCTCTGGTGGTTTGTCTCAGCCAAATCCACTAAAATTATTAATTTTTCTTCTTTCTTTTTTTTCTCTTCCTCTTTTTCTTCTTCTGTTTCTCTTCTTCATTAAAATTGCCTTAAAAACAGCTCAAAAGTACTTCGATATACGCCTAGGTGACCTAAAAATGTTATACAGGGCTTTTATGGCTCTTAGATAGTGTTATACGTGAGTTATAGTGCTTTCGTGAAGTTCTGGTTCGGTTCAAACTAATACAGATTAAACCAAACTTTTTGTCCAAATTCAGCGAACCAGCCGAAACTAACTTTTGAAAAGTTCGCTCATTGCTACATGTTGTACAATTGCTGGACAGGAAGATCAACCTGGCTGCTGTGTTCATGGACTGAAACAAAGCTGGTATGTTTAGCGCATGCTTCCCATACTTTTGAAAACAGGCGTCAGGTTGATTCTGAAACGGATCTTATGTCCCACTCCGTGCTCCCAATTTATGGCAGTGGAATCCAAAAAGTACATACAATAGCTTTCATCATCCAAAATGAATACAGACCCCAGACCAGGCCCCCAAATACAGACCTCAGACCAGACTCTTGAATACCAATCCCAGATCCAGTTAATAATTTAGAACCCAGACAAGAGCCAGTGAATAAATACAGACCCTCTATAGCTCTTGAACAATTATAGACCCTAGTCCACAATCCCAAAACTAATACCGACTCCAGACCAGACCTCTAACCAAATACTAATTCCATACTGTAGGCAGTTAAAGGGTGAAGTTGTGGAGGCTCTTAGTCTGGACATGGTGGCGGTCCAGTCCACAGCTTCACCCTGGTTCTTAGGAAGCTCAGCTGTAGGCACTGACCCCGTTACTGGGGCATAAAAGGCTGCAGCTCCCAGGGAGTCTGTGCCTGACAGCCTGAGCAGGAAGCCTCTGAGCACCCTGCGTGGTGCAGCATTTCATTTTGCTATACTGCATTGACTTTGTGTTGCTGTTTTGTGTGGCCTGGAGCATATGTCAAAATAAAGACTAAAGTGAGTTTTTATGAACTTTGGAGTCCAGTGTGTCATTGCCGCCCCCAACCCCTGGAGAACACTCTTCCAATACCGTATTAATAAATATAGACTCCAGACCCGACCCTAGGCCAGAAGCCCTAAACAAATACAGACGCTAGACGAGCTCCCCAAAACACCTACAGATCCCAGACTCCATTCAAGCCTCCTCCTCACTGCAGGGGGTGTAGTGAGTCTACAGTGAGAAGGATGGTAAAAACAGGACCCCTATTCTTTGGATCAGTGGGGGTCTTAGCAGTAACAACTCCACTGATCAGCCTTTTATCACCTATCCTCCATTTAGGTGATAAAAGTTTATCTCGGCACAACTCCTTTAAAGGGGTTGTCCCGCGCCGAAACGTTTTTTTTTTTTTTTCAATAGCCCCCCCGTTCGGCGCGAGACAAACCCGATGCAGGAATAAAAAAAAAACGGGTAGTACTTACCCGAATCCCCGTGCTTCGGTGACTTCTTACTTACCTTGTGAAGATGGCCGCCGGGATCTTCACCCTCGGTGGACCGCAGGTCTTCTGTGCGGTCCATTGCCAATTCCAGCCTCCTGATTGGCTGGAATCGGCACACGTGACGGGGCGGAGCTACGAGGAGCCGCTCTCTGGCACGAGCGGCCCCATTCAGAAGGGAGAAGACCGAACTGCGCAAGCGCGTCTAATCGGGCGATTAGACGCTGAAGATTAGACGGCACCATGGAGACGGGGACGCTAGCAACGGAACAGGTAAGTGAATAACTTCTGTATGGCTCATAATTAATGCACAATGTACATTACAAAGTGCATTAATATGGCCATACAGAAGTGTATAACCCCACTTTGTTTCGCGGGAGAACCCCTTTAAGTCCAGCCATCAGATCAGACCCTACCATAATAAAAACCCGACATAAAGGGGACTGCTCTTCTAGGAGTCCAGTAAATCTTCAATTTATTTTGGAGATCTTTAGATAGTCCATCAATATCATATTACTGGGAGGCCGACTCCCTGATTAAGGGGCTGCATATGTTTCGTAGTGGCTGCGCCAGGTACTGCAACTCAGTCAAGTGCCTATATACAATGAAGAGGCCCCAGATCTTGCTGGAGTGCCGTGGCCCCTTCAATCATCTGATCTGTTGTGAAGTGCAAGGCATATTTCCAAATTTCCAGTTTAAATACCTATCGAGCAAATGTAGGAAAACGCCATAAAAAAAACATTAATCACATTTAGAACTGAGTGCAGCCATAGCGGATTTGCAGCAGCAGCACCTGCAGTATTTGGTGCGGTGTCAGCGTTGGTAGAGGACAATCGTTATTGCAGTTATGCAATGTCGGTGTTTTTGCTGTGTATTATACAGCTGGGACTTCCCTAGTCTCTGTGCTGAGTAATCTCCTGAGCACCGGAGACCTGAGCGATGCTGAATCATCCCTGCGGCCCCAGAGACTCGGCCACCTAGCATTCTCCAAGGAGGAAAACCATGAGGACGGAGAGAAAATAGCAAGATTGTATTGTCATCTGTTTTTGAAAGGAGCCTTGTGTTCCAATGTAATCAAATCATGTCCAGACTAGTACTGTGTGCTATTTAAAGGGGTATCCCCCAGGGCTCAACTTCTTTATATGCCTTTGAAAGTTCACAGCGCAAATGGAGAAGGGGTCAGGGATAATGATGAGCGAATAGTGCAATATTTGGTTTGTGTTGGCATCGAGTTGATTACACTTAGCGATGATCGTTTCTTTGTAAAAGCACGGGAAGGACTATCGCTGGGATGACCTGTCGGGCATCTGCACCCAACCAATTGTCATAGCTGGGCGCCTACTTTCTACCTAACCATCTTGCATAATCCTACAAGCCGCTGCGGTGGGGTCACTTGAAAACCCTTCTGGACTGTCTGCCAGTCCGGGGGCTACTACCGGATGCACAGCGCCTATTGTACCACATTCCAACCAGAACCTGGATTTTATCCTCACTTCAATCTTAAGTGCGGGGCAGCCGCATACAGAGAATCTGCTGGCTGAGCAGATCGTGGCACTGTCATCTGCCTCTCTCCTCCCCAATACTTGAGGTGGCTCAGCAGTGGACCCAGGAGCCCTGGGGTAGACCTACCTAGCTTGATACCATCCACCTGGCACTGCAGATCTGCTAAATAGTGGAGGTACAGGCAAGGAGCGGCAGTTAAGTTGGACCAGGCAGTCTCCTGCGGGGGCAAGCACTGATTGCATGTGGTGTCTATGGACATCCGCTGGGAAAGTTGGAGGCTCCCAAACGGCAAGGGACTATTCTGACCTGCAAGTTTGATGTTGATGCAGGGCAGATCTATATAATAACACTGCACAGTGCTACTACATGTTTGTATTCCATGCTTCAGATATAGACAACTCCTCATGTTCTTGTATGGGCTATGTAGAGCATTGCATCTCTAAATAATTGCATGCATCATTATCAGCATATATACAGAAGGTCTTCTGCAGCTACCTCACGACATCTCCACTCCATGGGCGCAGTAGTAGGCAACTACCTGTGAACTTCACCTTTGTGACTCGCCTAGTTTGAACTTCTGCCACTACTGAATATTCTGCACCAGCTAATCCCTCATTTCATCTAAAATTCCTCACCATAGAATATCCTGTAAAAGAAAAACTTTGCCAGATGTTATTTGTCCCTCAAGGCAATCGTCTGCAGTGGAGAAATTGTGAAAGTTTGCTTGTCATCTGAACTTAGATGGAAATACAGTGCTGAATACGCCAAACGCAGTCATCTCTAACTAAACAGCGCCTAGACTAGAAGAGCAGTCGGAAACCGACCAGGATACTGATCTTGCTCTTGGTCACTAGGCATCTAACCAAGTGTTGGCAGCCAGTACATAATGGTCACACTTCGCTAACCGAAAAGCTGGAAGACGTTCATGTAAATGTCGGTCTACTGCATCAAGATTTCCAAAGTTTGAGAGAAAGATAATTGCACAGCTCACATACCTGCAACTCTTCAGGAACGAGACTGTAAAGCTGATTTCTAGAGACAGAAGACAGACGATCTGGAAAACCATGTGAGACATAATAAGCTCCAGATCATAGGTCTCCCTGAGCGAGCCAAAGGTTATCACCCCAATGCCTTTTGTTAAAAATTGGTTGAGGGGTCCTTTTTTGGAAGCTTCTTTTTCAGCCAAAATCGTGACCTCGTGCTTCAAGTGACAGGCAAAAAGGGATAAATCAAATTTCATTACTTTGTGGTATCAATATTTCCAGGTTTTTCCCCATAGTTGCAGAGGCAGAGAGCTTCCTTCACTGCAGTGAAACAGCGCTTACGGGAGCTACAGATTCCTTATTCTATGGTGTATTCTGCAGGCCTGAAAATTGTGGAATCTGACAGAATATCTTGTTTTACTACTCCAGCGGATGCTCCGGAATGGTTAAATAGCACTATATAGATGGGAATCCCTCAACACCTATTTACAGGGGTGCATTGAATCCTCAATATCCAAAATTAACTCCAAATTAGTGTGGCAGGAAGAGGAGCTGGTGGCTCTTTGTAGCTCTCAGGCGGCCAAATTTATAGAAGATCCTTCTAAGAAAATAAGAATTGGTGCTTCAAACTGGTAGAAAATATCCTCAGTTATTAAGGGATAAAGTGTCACGAAAAATATTTTTTATGAAACAAACAGTCTTTGAAATAGGCAACCAACCTAGCAAACTGCTGGCGCAGATAAATTCATTCTCTCCTCCAGTTATAAGAATGAAGGCATCTAGTGCAGAATTGGGGCATGACTCCGAATCTATTTTGGCAACCTTCTCTGAATATCGTGGGCAATTATATTCGTCAAAAGCTGACTATTCATCAGCAGAGTTTGAAAGCTACCTTAATGACTTTGCCTTCCCTACTCTCTCAGATGATCATATCCTTGACTTAGACGCTCCCATTACACTAGATGAAATAACTTCCGTCATAGTAGGTATGAAGAGGGAAGTTTCCCAGGACCAGATGGGATACCATTGGAAGTATATCAGCGGTATAGCGAACTTATAGCCCAGCAACTGTTCGAACTACAGTATATCAGGCAATTTTGCAACAAGGTACTTAAACCCTATCGCTCATCGAAACCACTATTGTGCTGTTATGGGAGCCTGTAAACCCAGGACGATTCCAGTTCCTACAGCTTAATTAGATTACTAAACATAGATAGGGATGCTTTCTCCACTTAGGCGTGGGACTCAGCAGTGATGTCCATTATTGCCGCTGTTCTTTGCCTTGGCGATTGAACCTCTAGCCCTTAAAATTTGTGAAGACTCCTATTAGTAGCTCAAAGAGAAAACAGCTTAGGTTTGTACACAGATGATATGGCTCTTTTCTTAAATCGGCCCACTGAACTACTTCCCCATGCTGTAAACATAATTAAAACATTCCGGGGATACTCGGGTTTATTAGTGAAATGGCAAAAGACATACTTTATGTCCTTCTTCCTATCAGGAGGCATAATAGGAGAATCAATCTCACGCCTCACAATAGTATTGTTCAAGTAATCACTTAATTTAGGATATATTCAAGGGGTATCGTAGGCCTTATCAATCAGGTATGCCTAATTATATATAGACGATGCGTCAGAGAAGAGTACAATGAGAAACATTCCAGTGATGTTTCCAAGCTTTTCTGTTTTATTGTTGAAATGCAAGAGATTATATACTGTGGCATCCCTCACAGTCAACAATTCCACAGCATGTATGATACTTCTCTCTTAGTAAAACATTACAAAGGTTAATTATTGCAAAGCTGCATGCTCAGCCTCTGGGACCCTGTTAGTAAAATTTCACTACAATTCAATCTTTTGCACGCATATTTCTTGCTATGTACTTGGCACAGATATTATGTTCCTTACACTACTGCATGAAATATAATTCAATACTTTCACAGTATCCTCCTTTAAGTACTTTGGTATCATAATATCCAGGGTCCCTTCCTTATAGTATGACCTTTATATTTACCCTCTTCTAATGTGCCTTAAATTATTGCCACTCTCCATAGCAGGAAGAAACAATTTGATTAAAATGATAGTTCTCCCTAAATGTCTCCGGAACATACGGATGTACCGACGCGCCACTCCTTCTTCAACCTCCTTAATTCATCAATGTGATCCTTCAGATGGGGTACTGGTAGAACAAAGTTTAAATTATCAGTTTTACAATGTACGAAAGTTCAAGCTGGAGCATCCCTTCCAGACATCTTTTTGTACTGCTTTTCAGGCCGATATATCCGAACATGGTTAATGGATGCTGAACGTCTGACTGCTGAGCACCATCTGTTGCATATTCTGAAATTGCACTCCTTATGGCCAGTGTTGGAGAAACCCCAATGGCCCTGAAGTCATTGCTCCCTTTACATAAGTTAGCCAGACAGGTGTGAGGAAGTGGGTGGGATTCTTCTTTAACATCAATGACCCAGAGAGGCTTATGATTATTCCTGAACATCTAACTTGAGCAGATCAGTGAGGTGTGGATGTCAACTGGTATACTGGATAGTTAATCTATTTTTGTTACTGTGTGGGAATATGTAATCATGACTCTGTAATCTTTACTCTACATGAGGCTATTTGTATGATTCTGTACTCATTTATTTTCTCCGTTTTAACAAAAGTTTCAATAAACTAAGTTTATTGCCGTCGTGCTAACTAATGAGTGAAATCTGCTGCGGCGGTGCAGTTGTCAGGTGAAATCCATGCCTAGTTCATTTTTATAAACTCCCCTACGCATATGACTTTTAGGACAAAGTTTTGGCGTTTACCACCTGCAACGCTGTATGGGGGTCGGATTTTGTCACATACGGATATCTGTGTCGATGTGGAGGGTATTGAAAGGTGGTACGAAGAGGTGTGTGAAGAGGGGACAGACATGGATGAGTGTCTCGCAGGTCTTGTAGGTAACATGAAATGTGGACCACCCTTTTCGGCTCCATGCCCCACCTGCAGGACATTGACCCAGTGTGCTGTTAAGGATATGTAATGCCCCTGGCCATGCTTGCTGGACCACATGTCTGTGGTTGGGTGTGTGCTACCACTAACAGTGTTCTGCAATGCCATGGATGCATTATTACTTAGGGCAGGAATAGATTTTTGGGCAAAGAACTGGTGGCTAGGCATCTGGTAATGTGGGTTAGCATGGAACATCATATTGTAGAAGCTGTCTGTGTCCACTAGCCTGAAAGGCAGCATCTCCATTGCAAGCATCTTTTTTTAAATGTTCCCATAGCTGGGGGATGGAGGGTTGGCTGCTGACCTGGGAGACGCTGGAATATGTGGCAGATGTCAATGTCGTGAAGGTGGTGGTGGTGGTTCAACTTCTGCTCTCCGTTTCCCACTTCTAGCTCTGAAGCCTGCAGCCCTATCGTCAGCGCTGGAGGAGAGGTGTGAAGTAGGCATGCTACTGCCCCGACACAAAACCGCTTCTCTGTGCTCAAAGACTACTGCATGAACTGGGAGGGAGAAGAGAGAGCAGGATGAGTCTTTTTCTTTGCCCTCTGGCCTAGGTTGGCTCTCCAAGGCAGCGGTTGGTGGGAGTTCATGTGACTGCTCATACAGGTTGCATGGAAGTTATTTACGTTCTGCCGTGTTTTAAACTCTTACCGCAGACCTTACAGATGACCGCTCTTCTGTCATCACCTGTTGCAAAGTATTCCCAGGCTGCACAAGTCCTGTGAGCAGATGTAGCTGTGGGACTGATGGTGCTGCTGCTGTGACTAGTAGTAGATGAGGGTAGTTGGTGGTGACATTGCCCTTTGACCAGGGGCGTTACTATAGAGGGTGCAGGGGATGCGGTTGCACCTGGGCCCAGAAGCCTTAGGGGGCCCATAAGGCCTCTCTTCTCCATATAGGAAGCCCAGTACTATGAATAAAGCATTATAGTTGGGGGCCCTGTTACAGGTTTTGCATTAGGCCCAGAAGCTTCAAGTTATGCCTCTGTGCAGCATGGTTTAGGTATGGGTACGGGTACAGATACAGATAGAGGGGGGGCCCAGCTCACGTTTTGCATCAGGGCCCCTGAGCCTTTAGTTACGCCCCTGCCTTTGACAGTGTCTAAGATAATAACAGCTTAGTTGTATTCTCATTTTCTTATTTTTTTCTTCCCCTTCCAGGAGCCCTAACTGTGTTGTTCTTCTGTCGGTCAGGCTCTGTGTTTTACATATCTTGTAGGATCTGTGATGATGTCACCAGGGGCGGAGCATGAGAAGCACCAACACACATCCATATATATAATGGACAAGTGGTGGTTAGTAGTTAGATGTGATGTAATTTGCAATCTTTTATCATTTGTATATAGATAACTTACAAAAGAAGGACAATGATTCATCACTATGCTTGATTAGCAATTAATTTGAATAAACTATTATTGTTAAACCTTCAATATTATCTTACTCTCTTTAAAGCTGTATTCGAGCATAAGTCTTGCTCAGTGCAGCACAACAATATGGCTTCAGTACTTCTCATAAAAAATAATCTTTATTAGAATATATCTATAGAAAGGCAAAAATGGTCACATGTGCAAACAGGGACCAATGGCATCAGCAAAAAAAAGTTAAGCCTTAATCATAGCATGTACAAGAAGCAAGTAATTTAAAGATAACAGGATATGTCCTAGCAAAGCATGACCACTCCTACTAATGAATAAATAATGTGCAAATGCAAAACTATAAACCCCCTCTGGATGAACATTGGGGGGGTAATAGGCTAAACTGGATGGACATATGTCTTTTTTGGCCTTATATACTATGTTACTGTGTAATACAAAAACATCAGTAAATAAACATAGGATAATTTGTAAGGTTAGGACCATGTGGAAATCTGTTTTCTTAGGCATGTGTCACAGAAACATATTTGCGCAGAGTTTTCTGTATGCAGTGAATAGAACCCATTGATTGCAATGAGTTCGTTCACATAAGTGTATTTTGCATGCATTTCAGTTGTGCGAAAAAATACGCAGCATGCTCTATTTACCTGTACATGGGTGCATGAAAATAGAACTTATTGAACTAATTAACTTAATAATTGCCCATTTCAATGAATGAAATGGTTGTGTGCACAAATGGACATAATAAGTATGTGCAAAAGTAAAGTAAAACATGAATGCGTGCACAAATACATAATGCCCATTGCACAAATATACGGTGTAAACACGCTTATACCCATGTGTCACCGGCCTTAGCCACATAATCCAATAAACCTCATCTCTACCTCTTGTTGGGCGGAACACCCTTTCAGTGCCAGTGACATTAAATGAGGATATATTCCCTGGGTGGATTTCCAAAAAATGTCTGGATGCTGCAGACGGGGAACGTAGATATATGAGCAGATATATGAGCAGATATCTGCTCAGCAATATGTAGTGTTAATTTCCATGCTGTCCATCCATATGTATTGCTCACAACAGATAAATGACAGGAGTGGGGTTACAGTTTATAGATGATTTGATATAAAAGTCTGGGATGTTGTAGAGGGAGCAAATGTTTTATACCCCATTTACACTGACAGATGAACGCTCAAAATCGCTCAAACGATAGTTTGAGTGACAGTTTTAAGCGATCATCTTTGCATAGTCTATAGTACCTAAGTAGCTACTAAAGAGCTATGCAGGCGGAGTGGGACACCGCCACTATTGCTTGGTGAACAATACAGCTGTTTTGCATAAGCAAACAGCTGTATTGTTCTCCGTGCTTACAGCTCGCGTCCCACTGTGAACTACGAGTGGGACATGAGCTGAAAGAATCCTATCAGCGCTGCTGACTGTGATAACAGCCTGCACCGCTGATAAGAGTTCATTGCTGAATTCTAGAAAACTAGAATTGAGCGAGGAACGAATCGTGCACAAAAACTGCATGATGTCCGTGCATTGAGTCAGAACGGTTATCGCTCAAAAGATGGCTTTGAGCGAATTTTGAGCAAAAATCGTTGTGTCTAAATGGGCCTTTAGTTTGTTGTAATAAAGAGCACAGACCACATCCTGATTGGGCCCATCTAATAACCATAGTCATGAGCCAATTCTGAGATGTCACAGTAGCATTGTTGTATAAGATAGGCGCTTTCCGTTGCCCATTTTATGCGTTTCATTGGCAAAAAATTTGATACCTGGCTGGAGAATTTGGGCGAGGGAATCTTCCTGCATGAGAATAGGGAGATTTTTTAATATGATTTGTTTAATGTCAAAAAATTCCACACCAAAACTAGTAGAGAAAAACTAAAGAAGAATTAGATGCAGCATCAGGTGTGTCTGGTGTTGTCCGCAAGAGTTAATGAAATGTGTAATGCCATATCTGTCCCGCTTTGTCCTGCATGTTCCTTGCAGTTTTCATATAGTTCACTCTGCGTAAATTAATCAAGTTCTATCTTTCTTCAAACACTGGCTTTCAAAAGTCTGCCATTTCCAGCATTATTACCATGTCTTTGACCTTTCTGAAATATTTAGGACCTCATGCTGGCTGATTGCTGGATGAAAATCTGCGCACGTGAGCTGGATAATAAATGAACCCATTATAAAGAACTACATGAGGGGTGGCAGATTCTCTACAACATGATCTGATGCCAGCACCAGTTTAGCATGATCTTGGCACCATATGGGGTTAAAGATGCCCAGAATTGGATGCAGAAGGTCATGAATGGAAAATTCTCATACTGTTCTATATTCCAGTGATCTCTAACTGGTGCAAAACTACAACTTCCAGCACAACCTGGTAGTCGCAGGTTGTACTTGCCACTCGGCGCTGGAGATCCAGCAAAAAGATTATACAGTGATGGAGAATGGGGATTTTGCGTTGCTTTAGTGGATAAGGGATGTGCTAAAAAAGTAAGGAATCAAAGGTGTCTGTATGGCAAAGTTTGCAGAGGCAACTCGTGCCTGAAAGAAGCTGTCATGGTGGTCTGGGCCAGTTGGAAAAGAAATGTACTGTATTTGTGACTATATCTGATCATTACTGTAGTCATTTGTTCATTTTGTGAAGTGATGTTATCCTGCAGATCCCATATACTGTATTGTTTTTCCCAGCAACAGTATGGCGGTATTATTCGGTCACTGTAAGGTCCTCTTCACACAGCGGAATTAGCCTCAGAGTTGCCATTGGTCTCTATAGGAGTGCACACAGCCTGCAGCATTGAGTCCCATGACCTAGCCCTGCAGTGTAAAGCATAATATACATGATTTAAGCTGATGGAAGGATTAGCCAAAATCCTTCTTTCATTGTAGCACCCCTGTTATGCAAATGCACTGCCTCGAGTCAAAGAGGCGGTGCCATTACAACTCCAAATCAGGACAGCACTTCTATAACTCGGTCTCCTCAGCTCTCGCCGTCACCCCCTTTGCTGCTGACGTCAGCATTCGTAGTGCTAAAATATCATGCACAAGCCATGCACCTCTCCCATCCCGTCCTGTCTCTGGTGCATATGCAGTGCGAGGATAAAGTTGAGCTATCTGCACCTTCTTTTACTGCGCATGTGCCAGAAGACGGGACAGGAGAGTGTCATAGCATGTGCGCTGACATCAGCAGAAAAGGGGCTAGCGGCGAGAAGTGAAGAGGCCGCGTTATAGAAGCGACATCCTGACGTGGAGCTGCAATGGTGCCGGCCTCTTTGACTCACATTTCCTTAACAGGCACGCTGCAACAAAAGTAGGCTTTAGGCTAATCTTTCCACTCAGTTTAACCCCTTAGTGACGAGCCTATTTTGCATCTTAAGGACCAAGTGATTTTCATCATTGCATTGTGAGAGCCATGGCATGTTGACATAGCCGTATGAAGGCTTGTATTTTTGGGGGGGGACAAGTTGTATATTTTAATGGAGCCAATCTAGGGTACATACAATGTGTCATATAACTTTTATAACTTTTTGTTTAAGACGGTTGAGGTGGAATAAATATTCAGAAATTCTGTCATTGTTTTTGGGTTTTGTTTTTACAGTATCCACCATTTGGCAAATATAAGTTTTATAGAGATTTTTTTTATTACTTTTTCCCAATAAAAATATGTTTTTTAAAGAAAAACAATTTTTTGATCTGCATCACTCCATTCTAAGACCCGTAACATTTCTATTTTTCCGACATTGGAGTTTTGTGAGGTCTTGTTTTGTGCAAGAAGAGTTGTGGTTTTGGTACCGCTGTGAGCTACATTGTTTTTTATTATGTTTTTTGGGAGACGAATAAAAGAAAAATTACTTTTCAAAATTATTTTTACAGAGATAAATAACACAATATTTTCAATGGCTGGTTTGTTTTAGATGTGGTAAAACTTATTGGGTGTTTTTATCTAAAAAAACTTTTTGGGAGGTATTTTATCCATTTCAAATGTTTTTTTTGTGGAAAAATCCTTTTTTTTAAAACTGGATTTTTTAAAATGAAAATAAAATTTATTAAACTTTTTTGACATTATTGTTTATTTCCTCAAAGGGACTAGAAGATGCTATCGTTCGATTGCTAGCATAGTACACCGCATTACTTATGTATTGCACTTTTCAAAGCCTACGATAGCAGCGCAGTAGACTGCTGGAGGCGGGGTCTAATAGGCTGCTGAAGGCAGGGTCTAATAGGCTGAGTCACATTGCAGATGTGGAGGCCTTTGTCAGGCTTCCATCTGCCATGGGAATCCATTGGTACCATCCGATTGCACTGGGGGTGGGGGGTGGGGTGTTGAAGGGTGACAGAAAGAGCCCCCTCTCCATGTCATCTGCTTATATGCTGCAGTTACTATTGATTGTGGCATGTAAGGGATTAAACTGCAAAGGGCTTTTTTTACCATGCCTTGGGTTTCTTTGCTCTTGGCTGTTAAAGCGGGAGCCTGGCTGTCAGCAGTCCGCCAAGCCAACGCCTTAAAAAGATGTATGTTCAGGTTTAAGAGCTTATTCAGTTTTCACACCTGGCCGATATACGCTGTCCCTCTCTGCAAGGAAAGAAGGCGGCTTGGGCTGGAGGCCAGTGCACTGAGCTCTCACCCCCTCTCCACTACTTGCAATGGGAGAGTTGGCACGGGAGCAGAGCTAAATTTCTCCCCCGTCCTGCCTCTCCCATTGCAAACAGTGGCGATGGGGGGAGAGGGGGTGGGAGCTCAGTCCACTAGCTCCCAGCCCATCCTGCCTCCTCTCTTTGCAGTAAGGTACAGCGTATATCAGCCGGGCGTGAAAACCCGACGGATATACGCAGGTCTGAATAAGCCCATTAGTGAGGTCCGTAGAAAAATGTATTGGCCCGCACTAACGGGTTAAAGCAAGTATATTATGCTGCTGCTACGGTTCTTCACACTGTGGGACCAGCTTATATGTATATTTTCTGCTGACAGGTTCCCCTTAGGCTGGGTTCTCACTGGGCGAATTTGCCGCGGAAATTCCATCCAGAATTTCGCCGCGGCAAATCCGCCTGAGGCCACTAATCCCGGGATTAGCCAGCCATGTGGATGAGATTTCTCAGAAATCTCATCCACACGGGACGGCGAATCCACCGCAGCAATGCTGGCAGAAGCCGTCGCTGCTGCGTGGATTCGCCGGCAGCAGCATATTCGTTTTTTTCTTTTTCCGCTACGGCCGCGCTCTCCTCTATGGGAGCACTGACCGCAGTGGAAGAACGAGCGACCAGGCCGCTTCAAAATCCGCGGTTTAGTGCCGCGGGTTTTGAAGCAGCGCTTCTCCCAGTGGAAATCTCGCAGTTTTTCACTGCGGCCAAACCGCGAGATTTCTGCCAGGATTCCAGTGTGTGTGAACCCAGCCTTAATCTTCCGCTTCATTAACACATGGCAATTCCCATTATATTCAAAATGAGGAAATTGTGACAATAGTTGCCCAGAGTCAATGAGCCTTAAAATCAATCTTCGTGCCTGAGGGCTCTTTCACATGACCAAATGCGTTTTTACGTTTTTTCGTCCGCACCATAAATTTGCATGAATGGATGATTTTCCGTGATCACAGCCAGAGATAATTAGCGTTTTCTCTTCCATTCACAGGACCATGAGCGATGTTTCTGTCGGAAAAAATATGTCGCACCCTGGAAATCCCTTGCTTGGCATAAATCCTCGGGATGCCTTCCAATGTCTATATAGAGGCACCTGTAAGCTTTTTGCAGCATTGGACCATGCTAAACTGCCTCCCCCTCCCTTTTTTCCCCACTTCCCATAGGAGTCTATAGGAGCCACTGTGGTATTTTAGTCAAAAAATAGTTCCAGAACAATCTTTTTGCCCACCGTATAATTGTCCGCGTGAATGAATGCATTCGAAACCAATTCCTCAGATGGTCGCGTATATCGGTTGGCTGTAAAACCGCGCCGTATTTGCGTTAGTGTGAATGAAGCCTAAGGTAGTATGAGCTACAGTTATCGCCGCACTTCTACAGGGCACCTAAGTAGAGCTTTCTGGCGGCTGCAGGCAACCAAAGTTGTATTATGTAACTGTATGGCTATATATGGATATTAGGGTGGTATATAGCCCCTGAATATTATGTGTGGATTGTTTGCATTGCATGTTCTGTCATTTTAAATTCTGTTTAATAGAAACATCTTGTTTAAGACTATACCCTCTGGGGACTGGATGGGGCAATCGGTGTCAGGCACAACGCGCCAAAAAGTCCCCGTCCTTCTTAAGACTAGGCTGTGGTATAAATTGTTAGACAGTGGCTGCCCCGTGGCAGAGAGAGAGTAAAGGCTCATTTCCACGCAAACGTTCGAAAGATTGACAGTTTTAGCGACCATTTTGCATAAAGTGTTAATGGACACTAATGTCCATTAACACTTTATCGGCTTCATATACGTGTAAAAGGGCCTCCCGGGGCTGTTTGCAGAACACAGCATGTGGTCTGAGCTCTGCATACAGTTGCATTGTTCTTGCATGGACTGTCAGCTGAATACAATGTAATCTCCGACTCATGTGCGGAACACAGCGTGTGGTCCCTGTTATCTCTCTCCGGCTGAATGATTGATTTTAAGCTGAGTGAATGATGGCAGCATTTACATGTAATGATTATGGCTCATATGCCATCGTTTGAACGAATTTTGAGTAATAATCGGTGCATGTAAATGGGCCTTTAGCCGGACCTGAGTTACTACGAGTCCACAGAGTGTGCAAAAGCCTTTTACACCAACAAGAATCTCACAATTTTTGTTTGCCTGAGCGAATGAGCTGGTGATGTCATCACTCGTGCAGCCTGTTTGGACAGACAGATGTTGGGAATCATTCACTTCTCGTTCAGTGTTTCACATTCCTATGTGATACACTGAATGATCAATGTTTAAATGCAACAAGAAGCCAACGATGATTTTCATGCCGGCTAAAACAGGACGAGCAAGAGACTACAACACCCATCAGCAGATCCCAATCCTGGGGCGGAGGAGTCTGCCGCAGATCTCCCATTACAGGGATATAAGTGTTCTGCACGGGATACACTCCAACCATTATAAAGTGAATGAGTGCAATATTTTGAACATATATATGACGTTTTGTTCAATGTAGGACATTCCCTTTAAGGGTAAAACATTATTTTATTGCTTGTTAAAATATATATGCACTATATGGAAATAGATGAGTAAAGTGAGGATAATGCAGTCGTCATTCGTAGGGTATTGATCTGTATTAATATTCATGGACAGTAATGCTGCCTGATAACATTTCTTAAGCCGTCCACTATATATTATTAATGCTTCCATTCATACACTACTTACTATGTAAAAGAAAAGCTAAAAGCAAAAGTGAATTTCCTTCTCAGTAATACACAGACGCCAATTTATCCGGAACCCTGCAGACTCTTTCACAGGGCAGTGCAACAAACTGTGACTGATTGACTCCAACAAATTGGCCATGGAGGAGGTTTTAGATCCAGGTGAATATCAGTCCTTGGGTGTTAGTCGCAACAGTCCTACTGTCTAACCAACTTAGGGCTAGAGAAATAAAGATCACCATGGGCCCTCACAGTCCGGACGGCCCTGGCAATGACTCCAGCCCAATCTACCTGGGGTTCAGTGTTTTGCTAACTCTGTTTTAAGGTGTTCAGTTCTTCTCTGACCACTTTATGGTGTCCTGTGATGTGTAAAGAAAGAAGCAGCTGTCAACTGCATATTTTATGTAGAGGTGTGGATATGGGTTTGTGTCAGAACTGTTGAACAATGGTGTTCATTGAATAGCCACTTTATTGGAGACAATCATCTAGTAGATCTTTGAAGTTCCTTTGGCCTTTAGAACCACAGCAATTTCTCATGGTGTCCATCCATAGGTATCAGGGGACCAAGGATGTATCAAGAAAAGATTCCCCATACCATTGCTCCACCTCTACCAGCCTGACAGGAAGGGATCATCAATTCATGCTGCTTGCACCAAATTATGACCCTCTATCAACATGACCCAGGTATACATAAAATAATAGAATGGTGGAGCTGGAAGGGATCTCCAGGGTCATCGGGTCCAACCCCCTGCTCAATGCTGGAATCAATAAGTTATTCCAGACTGATGTCTGTTCAGCCTTTGTTTGAAGACTTCAATTGAAGAGAATTCACCACCTCCTGTGGCAACCTGTTCCACTCATTGATCGCCCCTACCGTCAGAAAGTTTTTCCTAATTTCTAATCTGTGTCTCCTCCCTTTCAGTTTCATCCCATTGCTTCTAGTCTTTCCTTGTGCAAATGAGAATAGGGCTGATCCCTCTGCACTGTGACAGCCCTTCAGATATTTGTAGACAGCTATTAAGTCTTCTCTCAGCCTTCTTTTTTTGCAAGCTAAACATTCCCAGATCCTTTAACCATTCCTCATAGGACACAGACCGCTCACCATCTTGGTAACTCTTCTCTGAACTTTCTCCAGTTTGTCTATGTCTTTTTTAAATTGGGGTGCTCAGAACTAGACTCAGTATTCCAGATGAGGTCTGACTAAGGAAGAGTAGAGGGGGATAATGACTTCACATGATGTAGACTCTATGCTTCTCTTAATAGATTCCAGAATTGTGTTTGCTTTTTTGGCTGCTGCATCACATTGTTGACTCATGTTCAGTCTATGAGCTATTAGTACACCCAGGTCTTTTTCACATGTGCTTCTGCTTAGCCCAATTTCTCTCATTCTATGTTTTTTTTTTTCATTTTTCTTGCCCAGATGTAGGACTTTGCATTTCACCTTGTCATATACCATCCTTTTAGTCGCCACCCACTGTTCAAGCTTTTCTATATCTTTTTGAATACTCTCTCTCTTCACTAGTATTAGTTATCCCTCCTAGCTTTGAGTAATCGGCAAACTTGATTAGTTTCCCCTCAACTTCCTCCTGGAAACACTAGACCTAGGACAGGGCCTTGTGGTACCCCATTTGAGACATTCTTCCACTTGGATGTGCAGCCATTTATGACCACTCTTTAAGTATGATTACTCAGCCAGTTGTGAATCCACCTAACAGTTGCCTTGTCCCATCTTTGGTAGTTTTTTCAATAATGATGGTATGAAATACTTTGTCAAATGCTTTACTAAAGTCAAGATATACTATATCTACCATATTTTCCTAATCAACTCAGTTGGTTATTCTGTCATAGAAGAAAATTTGATTTGTCTGGTATGACTAATCTGTTACAAACATATGCTGGCTCTAGTTAAATACTTCATTATCATCCAAGTACTTGCATACATGTAGTTTAATAATTTGTTCAAAGATCTTTCCCAGTATAGACGTCAGGCTCGCAGGCCTGTAGTTTCCTGGATCCACCTTTTTCCCTATTTTGAAGAAAGGGACAACATTTGCCCTTTTCCAATCTTCTGGGACTTCTCCTGTTCTCCAGGAATTTTGAAAGATTATGGTGAGTGGTTCAGCAATTACCTCTGCTGCTTCCTTTAGTGTCTCTTTTATTGGGACACATGAGTGCTAACTCACTGGAAACAGTATTGATGCTTGGCAAAGTCAGTGGAATAAGGAGATCAGGACGACAAAGAACAAGATGGCTAGATACAGTTATCGCCATGACAAACATGTCAATTGCGTAATTGAAAGAAGCAGTCAAAGACAGGAATGTGTGGAGAACATTGATCGATAAAATGACTGAAGGTCGTATGCAACTGAATGGATAATCATCATCATCAAGTGTTCCCTCACCATCTCTCTGCTTATAGATAGCTTGCAATCTTTTATTCCCATAATAGCACAGAGATGATCAGTTGATGTTACATCTACTTTCTGAGATAAAATAGATACAAAATAGGAATAAAACATCCTACAGCATCTTTGACGTTTCTTTTGATTTTGACATACCCTCAAAATCCTTTTTTTATTTCTTTTAGCCTCTTTTGCAAGCCTCAATCCATTATTAGCTTTAGCTTTTTTGACCCTTGCCCTACAGTTTCTGCCGACTGCATTATATTCTTCTTTTTTCTATCTGAGAAGCATATTTTTCTTCTTTTTTAACGTGTGTAAGTTCTGCGTTCATCCATTCTGGTCTCTTTAAATGCTTCCATTCTTGCTTCTTTTAGGGACTGTTAACTAGAGATGAGGGAGCACCAAAATGCTCAAGTGCTCGTTACTCGAGTCGAACTTTCAGTGATGCTCGAGAGTTCGTTTCGAGCAACGAACCCCATTGAAGTCAATGGGCGACTCGAGCATTTTTGTATATCGCCGATGCTCGCTAAGGTTTTCATTGGTGAAAATCTGCAAAACTCAAGAAAGTGCTGGAAACGACACAGAAACGGATAGGTCAGGCGAGGGGCAACATGCTGGGCTGCATTTCAGGTTCCCAGGTCCCACTATTCAGCCACAATAGCGGCAAGAGTGAGACCTCCCCCCCCCCCCCCCGCGCTCTGTCAGCATAAAGATCGTTCTCCTCTGCCACAGCTGTAACAGCTGTGGCAGAGAAGAACGATGTTAGCCCATTGAATTCAATAGAGCCAGCAATACAGCCGGCTCCATTGAAAGCAATGGGCTGCCGGCGAGCGCGGGATAAATTTTCGGGAAGGGCTTAAAAATATAAGCCCTTCCCTGAAATTCATCCTGAAATGTGTACAAGCAAAAAAAATATATATACTCACCTGGTCCCCGCCTGCTGAATGAGCTGCCTCTGATTGGTCACAGCCTGACCAATCAGAGGCAGCTCTCACTCACACCCATTCATGAATAAACTGTTACATTTCAGGCTACAATAAGTGAATGTATTTCTCATCTTATTTGGACTATTGAACCTTACATAGAAGACTATACCCTACCCTTACATAGAAGACTATACCTTACATAGAAGACTATAGAATTAAGGATAAAAAGATAGGGGAAGTCAACAGAAAACGGCAATACTAAATTATGTTGAGATAACAATACCCTGACTGCAGCTATTTCTTTGTCTAGGCAAGCCTTAAGATCTGTGAGACTGTTTTGTCAGCAGATGTCAATAAGCCTTATGTTCAATAATCTTTGTGACCTTTGTAATAATAACCTTTGTATGATAATGCTCTCTCTTTCTGTATAAGAACTTGTAATGTCTTCAATTAAACAGAGTTCTCATGTGAAGCATCTTGCTATAACACAAAGTACTTTGCGTTATTCATGGATACTGCTAGCAATCTTCATACCTACCAATTTGGCACCTAGCAACGAGGTCAGAAGATTGGTACCAGTGTGGTCCGATAAGAAAACCTTGAGGTCTGAGTTTTCTCAGGTCTTCCTCCCCTTGCTATCCAAAATTCAAGCATAGCATAAGCACTGCCTCCTAAGGTCCCAACCACCTATACTTCCTCAACCATTTCCTCCATGTTGGTAAGAACTATGTCCAAGATAGCAGATCCCCTTGTTTGCCCTTTTACCTTTTGGAAGATAAAGTTGTCAGCAAAAGTACATAAGAATTTGTTGGACCCATTACGTTTGCCTTAGAGAGATTCCCAAGAAATGTCTGGATAGTTAAATTCTCCCCTGATCACTATGTCATGCTTTTTTGAGAGCTTGGCCATCTGATGTAGAAAGAGTTCATCCATATCTTCTGCTCATCCAGGTGGCCTGTAGTAAATGCCTACAATGGTGTCCTTTCTGTTGTTCTCTCCTTGTATTCTTACCCAAACAGTTTCTACAGAACTCCCATGCTCTGAAGCTTGAATCTTTGTGGAGATTAATGTTTTCCTAACATACAATGTGATACCTCCTCCCCTTTTTTAGGTCTGTTTCTTATAAATAAGTTGTATCCTTCAAGCCTTGTATTCCAATCCTGTGTATCATTCCACCAAGTTTCCGTGATGCCTATGACATCATATTTCCTTTCCTGTGTTAGGAGCTCCAATTCTCCTTGTTTATTTCCCATACTCTGTGCATTTGTGTAAAAACATTTTAGTTTGTGATCGGTGTTTTTAGTTTTGTTCTTTCTTTCCACTTCTAATAGCGAGATTTTCAAATGTTTTAATTAGCTTAATATTTTTACCTGGCTTTTCACTTCCCTTCCCCTATTATTCTATTTTTTTAACTTGTTTTATTCAGAATAACAGAACATATCAAATTATATTACCCAGTGACATGGTTCAAGTCTACAAACCAGTTACAATTACTTAAAATAATATACACTGTATAACATCGCGTATTTGAAAAGATCGATTGCAGAGTTCAGGATTTTATCATCATACCTGTAAAGGGCTAAATAGCACCTGGATGAGTCTAAAACCTAATTTGATCCACCAATTGCTGGAATGTGTTTTGCATGTGGGTTGTGGTTGATGAGCCACACCAAATTCCCCAGATTTTGTAGAGTTTATCTGGGCACTCTCTATTTTTGTATACAATTTTTTCATATGGTAGAATAGAATTGACTAGATTACGCCATTGGGGAAGCGTCAGGGGTCTCCCATCCATCCAGTGCAATACTACAGACTTACGGGCCAGAAACAGCACCTCCCCAAGAAAAATGCGGATATGGAATTGCCACCAGTGATGAGCGAACGTACTCGTTTAGGGCGATTTCGCACTAGAGCACTGCTATTTTCGAGTAACTGACTACTCGGGCGAAAAGATTCGGGGAGCGGCGGGGGTGAGCGGGGGTTGCAGAGGGGAGTCGGGGGGGAGAGAGAGAGAGCTCCCCCCTGCTACCCCCCGCTCCACCACGCCGCCCCCCCCCCCCCCGGCACCCTCCGACTCTTTTCGCCCGAGTAGTCAGTTATTTGAAAAAAGCGGTGCTCGAGTGCGAAATAGCCCTAAACGAGTACGTTCGCTTATCTCTAATTGCCACTGCTCTTCATCCAGTATACTTAGCAAACATTCAACGGGGTTTGGTGGAAGTGGCACCCCCAAGAGTTGTCCGAGGAAGTCCGAAACCTCAGTCCAGAAGGAGTTCCAGTATTGTTCTAGTTTAAAGCTCTCCTGTTGACTGTAGCAAGGCGCCTGCCAAATATATGCTTACCTGTTTTTGTAAGGTGCAACCCGTCTCTAGCAAGCAGTCCATCATATGGGTAATTCACTCCATGGTCTACAATCCTTTTCCATCTTCTTATCCCATGGCCATTCACTGGGAGGATAGATGAGAAGACCACCTGTGCTCCCAGTTCCATCCCTTTCTTTCTGAGATCTTAATTTGCTGAGTCCGATCTATTTTTTTAATATTGCAGTAAACCTATCCTCCCTCCCCCCCAACCTTTCTTTTACCTCCCCCCAACTCCCTTGCTTGACCATCTAACCAGATGATAGTTTTCCACTGTTCTGAGACCCAACTTTTGTGCTCTTCTGCTCCCCTGAAGTGTCGTCTTTCTGTTCTCCTAGACACAATGGTGCTGGAACTGGTCGTCTGCTGTTACAGCCCATCTGTGCTAATAAACGGCGAGTTGTTGAACACGTTAGTTGGAGCACCAACATTGTATTCGACTGCAGTTTCCTTGACTTACACCTCCTTTTAATCAGAACTATTCTTGACATCCTCCTCTGATGCCTTTTGACATTGATTTGTTTACGTCTGCAGGATCCCCTTTCACTGGATGTCTTTTCTCGATCACACCATTCTTGGTATACTTCTCTCACTGCTGCACAAGGAAAACTCCACAAGCTTGGCAGAGACATCCCAACCCCGGCTAGTTTAGTACTGATGACCAGACCTCGTTGGAAGTCACTCAGATTGCTGAACATTCACATCATCAATTATAGTGTAAATTCATTGTGCTGAGGTCTGGGCAAGAACGCAGAGGGGAAAATTGGATAAGGGCTCCATCACCCAGGTGAATGAGTTTTTTGTGTGCCTCAGTGCAACATAATTCCGCTATGAACTAGGCTTTTTTGCCCAGGTATTGCCATTTTTTACTGTATTTTTATGTCTGCACGGCGTGGTATTTTACACGTAGGACACAATGACTCCCCTGATTTAAATGGCTATTCATTCTGAGTTCTAGATGTGTTTATTTGTGAAGTTGATTGAGCATCTCCTAGCGTTTTGCACACGCATTTTCGTACTCCTATAGACTTCCAAGGGGACCTTTGGTGCGTAAATGCGCAGAAAAGTAGAGCATGGATGTACATAGAAGTTCGGGGTTTGTACAGAGGGGGTTGGAAGACAATCTTGCTTCATTCAATGCGGGTTCCGGCTGGTTCTCACAGCTGACAGAAATGATCAGCACTCACGCTGATCACGGCTGTTAACCCTATAAATTCTGTTAGCAGCATGGGTCCCGAACGTCAGTTGCCATAATAAAGCCCCCAAGGCTGCCATTGCTGATTGCCTATTAAGCCATGCCTGTCAGATTGTGGTATAGTATAATACCATGGTATTACGGCACATCATACTGGTTTATGAGGACTAAAAATCTAAAAATCAGTTTAAAAAAGTTTTATTAAAAAAACAAAAGATAAAAAAAAACAACTTTGCCCATATTTAGAATACAAGATATCAAATTATATATATAGATTCTGCACGCTGAACATCATCAGAAAAAAAAGAACAATGTCAGAATTGAGGTTTTTTGGTCACCACATCTGCAAGAAAAAAATATAATGAAAAGTGATCAAAAACTCATATGTACTCCAAAATACAATAGAAACCACAGGATGGTCTGCAAAAAACAAGCACAACTATGTCGATTAAAAAATAAAGAAGTTATGGTGGTCAGAAGATGGCGGCAGAAAATAATTGTATCTCTTCCAGATATTTCATAGTATATTACAGTAGTACAGCGAAATTAAAAAAAAAAAAAATAGATAAATTTGAAATCGTCATAATCATACTGCCCCATAAAATAAAGTTATTGTGTCATTTTTTGCTATAGTGTGCACATCGTACTAACAAGACCCCCTCAAAGATGTCGGAATTGCATTTTTTTTTACTCCAATTTTTAAAGAGTTTTTCAGTACATTATAGGGTACATTACATAGTACCACTGAAAAATACACCTCAACCCGCAAAAAAGAAGCTCTCAGAGATCTACGTCAATGGATAAATAAGAGTTATGATTTTTCGAAAGTAGGTAGGAAAAACCCAAAATGAGAAAAAAAATAATAGGGTCACATTCGTAAGGGGTTAAAGTGAACCAGCCATCAGCTTTGAGACCCATAAACTACGATGTGGGCCTCAAAGGTGAGGAAATGGGGCATCTGGGGAGCTGTATCATACTCATGCGGCTAGGGGCGTAACTATAGAGGGTGCAGGGGATGCGGTTGCACCCGGGCCCAGGAGCCTTAGGGGGCCCATAAGGCCTCTCTTCTCCATATAGGGAGCCCAGTACTATGAATAAAGCATTATAGTTGGGGGATCTGTTACAGGTTTTGCATTGGGGCCCAGGAGCTTCAAGTTATGTCTCTGTGCAGCATGGTTTAGGTACAGGTACGGGTACAGATACAGATAGAGGGGGGCCCAGCTCACGTTTTGCATCAGGGCCCCTGAGCCTTTAGCTACGCCCCTGCATCTGGCGCTGTGTCCCCATAGAGTTGGCGGGAGCACACAACATGAATGAGGATGCGTGCGCACAGAGCCATCCGAAAAGAGTCACCCTGTGTGCGTGCCTATTTTAAGGGGACACAACGCAGGATCGGGGCTACCGGGGGGTATGAAACACCGCTATGTGAACTCCCCGTTCCATCACCTTTAAGATACATAACGTAGTTTATTGGGTGCAAAGGTGATGGCAGATTCCCTTTAAGGGGGTGTCCAGTGCAAATGAATCACATGGTTAAAGCCTCAAACTGACTCAGAACGGTATGTCTACTGTGTTGTGTCAGTAATCAAGCCGCGGTTTCTGTTCGCAGAGGAAATATCACATTATGCTCTATTTCAGAGCACTTTTTGCGCGAACAGAAGCTGTCCAATCTGCGGCCCTTCCGCAATCATCTTTGCGGAAAAGCCGTGGAATCTGCGCCATCACCTTGCATTGGCCCATGTGCAACACAGAAGAAAAGACAGGTACGCAGGGTTGCCGTCAGGGGGCATGGGCTGATTCCGTGTGCAATTCCCACGCGCAATCCGTGCGTGCCTGTGTGCAGGCGGCCTAAGGCCAACTTCACATGGGCATATGCGTATTCGCTCGCTCATACTTGTGGAACGAAGCCTTTTTGCGCGTGCATCTGAATAGTTTACTATTATAGATGAGCGAGTATACTCGCTAAAGGCAATTACTCGGGCGAGCATTACCTTCCCTCTCGAGACAGAAGGTTCGGGTGCCAGCGGCGGGCACGGAGCTGCGGGGGAGAGCGGGGCGGAACGGAGGGAAGATTCCTCTCTCCCTCTCTCCCCCCCGCTCCCTCCTGCTGACAGCCGCTACTCACCGCTCCCCCGCGCCGGCACCCGAACCTTCTGTCTCGAGCGGGCAGGTACTCGCTAAAGGCAATGCTCGATCGAGCAATTGCCTTTAGCGAGTATACTCGCTCATCTCTATTTACTATGCTTTTTCCATGCGCAAGGGCATGTGCATTTGTGCATAAGAAAAAATGCACAACAAATGAAATGGCTAATTAGTCTAATGAGTTTCAGAGGTGTTCTCTTTCCTGCTCAAATACACAATGTTCCACCATTTCATAATGTAATTTGCACATTTGCGCATCTCCATTGACGTCTATGGGGGCTTTTTCACAGGAAAGTACAGCCTGCTGCGGTTTGCTTTTTTGCGCGGCTGAAATGTGCAGGAAAAATCCGTGCGTGTGAACCAACCCATTGAGGTCAATGGATTCTATTCTCTGCGTATTGCGCACGCAAACTGTGCATGTACCAACACATCCGTGTGAAGCCGGCCTAATAGCTATATGTTAGCGAACTGCTGATGACAAAGCTCCATGATGGGTGAAGCTTCCTTTAAATGACATATTTGGCTCCGCTACATCTGCAAGTATACAGGAAATAATGTAAACTGAATCGGCCTCTAAACCTGCTGTGTCTGGATTATGCTGAGCACAGAGCAAACTTAGCAGAGGTAGCAGATATACTGTATCTTTGTCCTTTACTGCGGATATACAGCCAACAACACAATGTACAGATCTAGAAAGGATGACTGTGCTCTGCAGTATACAGACAGAGAAGGATGGAATGCAGACTGTATATAGCAAACCTTTACATCCCAGATCGGTAAACTGTATACAACACTGCATCTGTAGCATACAACTATTTCTACATCTATCTCATATCTATCTATCTATCTATCTCATATCTATCTATCTCATATCTATCTATCTATCTCTCTCATATCTATCTATCCATCTATCTATCTCATATCTATCTATCTCATATCTATCTATCCATGTCATATCTATCTATCTCATATCTATCTATCTATGTCATATCTATCTATCTATCTCTCTCATATCTATCTATCTCATATCTATCTATCTATATCATATCTATCTATCTATCTATCTCATATCTATCTCATCTATCTATCCATGTCATATCTATCTCATATCTATCTATCTATCTATCTATCTATCTATCTATCTATCTATCTATCTATCTATCTATGTCATATCTATCTATCCATGTCATATCTATCTATCTATCTCACATCTATCTATCTATCTATCTATCTATCTATCTATCTATCTATCTATCTATCTATCTATCTATCCATCTCATATCTATCCATCTCATATCTATCTATCTATCTATCTATCTATCTATCTATCTATCTATCTATCTATCTATCTATCTATCTATCTACACGTGGTCATTCTATTCTGCAGCCAGCTTCTCTTCCTCGCAGTGCGCTCGTTCCTCGTCAGACCAGATTGCCCTTTGAGGGTGCTTTAGTGGATTGGGTGTACTAGTGTACGTCATGAGGAACAGCAAAGTGTCTAACGAAGCTGTGGGGGACTGGGAGGCGGGGCTAACAAGATGGAGAGGAAGGAAGCGACCAAGGGAAGGGTTAGAGGGATAGGAGAGAGAGAGGGAGGAAGAGGAGGAGTCAGTGCTCAGAAGGAGAAAGAAGAGGGAAGTCGCCCACCCACCCGCCCTTTAGGGAAAGGGAGGTGAGATAGAGTTTATTATGGGGAAGTTAAGTTGATTAGGAAGTTGTCACAGCTTGAGGTTAGGCGGTAATTTTTTTTCCATGCCAGCAATTGATGGAAGGGCTGTACAGGCCCATCATGGGGCTTTCTTATGCCTGGTTGGTTTTCACGTTTAAAAGTTTAAAATTTCATAAAGCAGTTTTAAGCGGCATGGAAGATGGGTATAAAGTGGAGTAAAAGAGATAATTAAATAAAGCTGTGGCCTACCTACGTAAAACGCCAGCAGGTTGTTGTGTTTTTATTTCATAAGATAGTGGGGAGCTAAGGTGGGGAAGGGGAGTCCTCCCAGTCCAACCTGATGACACCCTGACAGGGTAGTCAGGTCCGGTGGGGAGCGGGCGCACTGCGAGGAAGAGAAGCTGTCTGCAAAATAGAACAACTTCTCCTGACACGGCACGCCGCTGGCGACAGGGGCATGAGCGGGACGGGGATTAATATTGCACCCTGGTGTTGGGACACATTGGGGGCACAGGGGATTGAAATTAAATGCAGACATTTATTAATAATAATATGGTGCTGTAGATGGGACCAGCTATGTCTGCACCTGTCATAGGGAGAACAGATGGAGCGCCCTCTTGTGTTATGTAGGGAGGTGTAGATGGATTTCTCAGCCCCGCCTTCATCTAGCTGCATAGCTGAAGGGGGGGGGGGGAGGCTTTGTAAGTAAAATGTACAACATATTGCAAAAATGCTTAGAATCGCAAATTATTTCCTATGGCAGGCAAAATGTAAAAAGCTGCATCGCACTCACATGGAAATTCCATGTGTGCGATGAGAGTTTTCTGTCTTTACTGTTGAGAAATCATGCAATTTTCACGTGCATAAAAAACACATGTGGAAATCACAAGGGCAGCGATGGCAAAAACTGCTGGGCTAAAAATGTGATATCAGTCCGAGTTTCTCACACCAATGTCGCAGCCTTAGGCCCCCTGCACACGAGCGGAAATTCCGCGTCGGGATTTCCCACAGAATTTCCGCTGCTGGAAGCTTGCATTGGATTGCGTTAACAAACGCACTCCTATGCAGACAGCCGCGATTTGGCCGCGCGAAATATCGCGCGGCAAACAAATCCCGGCATGCTCTTTTTCTGTGCGGGGCTCGCAGAGCCTCGCATAGAAATGTCACTCACCCGCCGACTTTAGGCCTAAGGGACCCAGACGCCGCTGGCTAGGTGAATATTGCTGTTTTTTTTTGTTGCAAAGAGCCTCTAGATCCTGCACACTCTTCGGGATCCTTTACAGGCTGCCCAAGCTGGTGTCCTAGTCGATCCCATAAATGCTCAATCAGCAATAAATCTGCTGACCAGGCCAGCCATAGTAGTGTGACAATGTTGTGGGGGCTCCTGTGACCCCCTTGTGTGCGGCAGAGCATTATTCTCCTGGAAGCCGCCATGAGAGGAACACATGTGGCTGCAGGATGTCCTGAAGACATCGTTGAGTTGCTAGCGTGTATACAACTCCATACAGAACACACTGTATATACACAATACACCTCTGGACAGCACACACTGTATATATATACACCTCTATAGGGGCAAAACTAGAGGCTCGGGCCCCCCAACCTATACCCGTACCTGTACCTAGCATGCAGCGGCAGGACACATTTACATACATGACCTCGCCCCTTGGTATAAGCTTTCCAAGCATCACTGATTTCTTGGACTATGTGTAAATTTGCTTGTACCCTCTTAGTTTATATGTTCAGAGTTTTTTGTTGCATTTGAACCACAATTAAAAAACATTAAAAAAACTGCTTGCGGTTTTAAGAAGCTGTATACATTATTAAAAAACGTATGTGGATTTAAACAGTACATGCAGGTTTTTAATTCATTTTTTAATTGTGTGAAAAGTGTTCAAAATTATACAGGACGTACCCAGGTTATACCTGCTTGGTCTACATCACAATATACAGGGAGATGTATAACTTATACCAGAAGATACCTACGTTATGGCAGCATGGTCCAGCAAAATACTAATGACCACCTGTCTGTCCGTGAGTGAGTTACATGTTCTGCTCCTAATCACATGACGGTGATGTCATCACAGGTCCTAAAACACCAAACATGCGGAGCCTGACAGCAGCTGTGTGCTTACAGGATCTGTGATGATGTTACTGTCATGTGATCAGTCACCTGGACTCTGTGTCCATAAGTGTGAGTGAGTTACATGCTCCGCCCCTGATCACATGATGGTGATGTCGGTATTAGTGTATCTTGACGCCACCAGGAAGTCTGGTGGAGCCAAGATTGACAGGGGGTGATGCCCCCAGCACCTGAATGGCTGGCGGCATTGCTTCCCTGCAGGTTCTGGACGCTCAGTAGAATACTGTCGTCCCTGAAGTAAGGTCTCCGCTGATGTTCATAGCAGCATTTACAAGTTAAAGGAACACAAACGCATTGCTTGTCCGCTGCACAGACTGGCTCCCAGGAGCGTGATGAGCTTTCAGCCTCTCTCCCCCCCCCCCCCCATCTCGTGTCCCAGCATCATGCTAATGTGTGCTAAGGTGAGTGGTGATTTCCGCAGCTCTAACTGGAACCCCCCTCCACGCTGTCGGCGATCAGTGTCAGTGCTCCTCCGGTCCTCCACTGAAGTGCAGTGCTCCTCCGGTGCACACATTCAGGCAGCCATGAATATCAGGTACCGCTAATGAAAGGGGGATGACAGCGGGGAAGCCGATGCTAGCAACGGAAAAAGCCGCTTCCAGCAGTGAAATAAAACTATTGCACTATGGCCAGGGACTCGGTACATCTGGCAGCCAGGGGGATTCAACCGTCCTGGTCTGATGAACTTACAGCCCTGCTAAGCTCCCAGCAGCGTGCAATTGCATGGCATACAAACGCGTTCCTCCTGTCAGACCCCTAGCTTTGGTGGCGTCAAAATACACTAATACCGGTGATGTCATCACAGGTTTTTCATCTCTGGGCAGACTACATCCCCTACAACCCCCCCGTGGCCTCAGCTGCTATGGGATACTAACGACCACCTAGCCTGACAGCAGCCATGTGCTTACAGGACCTGTGATGATGTCACTGTCATGTGTGCGTGTGACATGCATGTAACAGAGCTATGTGTGTGACATGCATGTAGTAGAGCTGTTTGTGACATGCATGCAGCAGAGCTGTTTGTGTGGGATGTCTATGTAGCAGAGCTGTGTGTGTAAAGCGCATGTAGCAGAGCTGTGTGTGCATGACGCGCATGTAGCAGAGCTGTGTGTGCGTGACGCGCATGTAGCAGAGCTGTGTGTGCACAACGTGCATGTAGCAGAGCTCTGTGTGTGTGACGTACATGTAGCAGAGCTGTGTGTGTGTGACGTGCATGTAGCAGAGCTGTGCATGTATGTCATGTGCATGTAGGAGAGCTATGTGTGTGTGACGTGCCTGTAGCAGAGCTGTGTGTGCGTGATGTGCCTGTGGCAGAGCTGTGTGTGTATGTAACATGCCTGTGGCAGATCTGTATGTGTATGTAACGTGCCTGTGGCAGAGCTGTGTGTGCGTGACGTGCCTGTGGCATAGCTGTGTGTGTGTGTGACGTGCCTGTGGCAGAGCTGTGTGTGTGTGATGTGCATGAAACAGAAGTGTGTGCATGACGTGCATGTAGTAAAGCTGTGTGTGTGTGCGTAATGTGCACGTAGCAGAGCTGTGTGTGTGATGTGCATGTAGCAGAACTGTGTGTGTGATGTGCATGTAGCAGAGCTGTGCGTGTGTGAAGTGCATGTAGCAGAGATGTGTGTGAAGTGCATGTAGCAGAGATGTGTGTGTGACGTGCATGTAGCAGAGATGTGTGTGTGTGACGTGCATGTAGCAGAGATGTGTGTGTGACGTGCATGTAGCAGAGATGTGTGTGTGTGACGTGCATGTAGCAGAACTGTGTGTGCATGATGTGCATGTAGCAGAACTGTGTGTGTGTGACATGCATGTACCAGAGCTGTGTGAGTATAATGTGCCTGTGTAAGATATTACACAGACAACCTTCTCCTCATGTAGTAAGATATCACACAGAAGACCTCCTCCGCATGCAGTAAGATATTACACAGATGACCTCCTCCTCATGCAGTAAGATATTACACAGATGACCTCCTCCTCATATACTAATATATTACACAGATGACCTTTTCCTCCTCCTATACTAATATATTACACAGAGGACCTCTTCCTCTTCATATACTAATATATTACAAAGATAACCTCTTCCTCCTCATATACTAATATATTACGCAGATGACCTTTTCCTCCTCATATACTAATAAATTACACAGATGACCTCTTCTTCCTCATATACTAATATATTACACAGATGACCTCTTCCTCCTCATATACTAATATATTACACAGATGACCTCTTCCTCCTCATATACTAATATATTACACAGATGACCTTCTCCTCATATACTAATATATTACACAGATGACCTCTTTCTCCTCATATACTAATATATTAAATCAGTACACACATATATATACACACACGCACAAATTTAAATTCTTTTCGTGTCTAAAAATAAAATATATGGGCATTACCGGGTAATCAGCTAGTATGCAAATAAAGAAGATGGAACAATACTACTGCAGCGCCTCCTATTGGATGGCAGCATTCCTTCAAATCAATGCCTTACCCTTTATACAGGTTTGTATAGCAATGATTGGGAATTAAAAAAAACAAGCCAGAGTTCATACACAGACAGCTGTTTCGGGGGTTTTGCCCCTCATCGGTGTGCAGTAGGATCGTGGCTTGGCTAGTGAGAGGCCTGTGACATCGGTCCAGAGGGGTAACATCTCTCCTTAGGCAGAAGACTAAGAAGGTGAGTGAGGAGACTTATAAGGGCATCCATGCTCCTCTAGGTATAAAGCAAATGAGGAAGATGGAACAATACCTTTGAAGCGCCACTTATTGGAGAGCAGCATTGTATAAATACACACCTCTACATACATAATACACCTCTGTAGATCAGACACTGTATATATATACACTGTACATCTCTATATACAACACACTCATACACAATACACCTCCATACGCAATAAAGTGTATATACAAAGCTCCATATACCACAGTGTATATATATCCCTCTGTACATCACACAATGTATATACACCACCAGACACCACAGACTGTATAAACACCTCTGTATACCACACATTGCATATATACACTTGTATACGCTACACACTTTTTATACATCTCTGTACACCACATGCTGTGTGTGTGTATATATATATATATATATATATATATACCTCTGTATACCACACACTGTATATACACCTCTGTACACCACAATGTATATACATCACTATACATCATACACTGTAAATATACACCTCTATATACCACACATTGTATATACACATCTATATACCAGACATTGGGGGGTTTTTTCCCGCCTTCCTCTGGATCAACATTGAGGCGTAATAAGGTGAACTGGATGGACTCGTATCTTTTTCGGCCTTACATACTATCTTCTATATACAGTGGTGCCTTGGGTTAAGAGTTTAATTAGTTCCATGATGTAGCTCTTAACCCAAAACACTCTTATCTCAAAACCAGTTTCCCCATTTTCCCCCTTTAAATATAAGCCCTTCCCTGAAATCATCCCTAGCTGCAGTAAAAAAATAAATGAAATGCATACTCTGCTGGGGCTTAGGCAAGCGGGGAATTCCAGCAGGCGGGGATTAAAAATGCAGGGAGGGCAAGCGGCGGCTGGACACGCCTGAGCCCCGGCAGTGGCGGACAGGTGAGCATATATTTTTTACTACAGCCAGGGGTGATTTTCAGGGAAATCACTGCGGCGGTTGTCGGCAGGCCATTACTTTCAATGGGGCCACTGGCAGCAGCAGCCCCATGGAGGGAAAGGCTCTTAACTAGAGATGAGCGAACACCAAAATGTTCGGGTGTTCGTTATTCGGAACGAACTTCCCGTGATGCTCGAGGGTTCGTTTCGAACAACGAACCCCATTGAAGTCAATGGGCGACCAGAACATTTTTGTATTTCGCCGATGCTCGCTAAGGTTTTCATGTGTGAAAATCTGGGCAATTCAGGAAAGTGATGGGAATGACACAGTGACGGATAGGGCAGGCGAGGGGCTACGTGTTGGGCTGCATCTCAAGTTCACAGGTCCCACTATTAAGCCACAATAGCGGCAAGAGTCGGCCCCCCCCCCCTCCCAACAACTTTTACTTCTGAAAAGCCCTCATTAGCATGGCATACCTTTGCTAAGCACCACACTACCTCCAACAAAGCACAATCACTGCCTGGATGACACTCCGCTGCCACTTCTCCTGGGTTACATGCTGCCCAACCGCACCCCCTCCCCCCCACAGCGCACACCAAACTGTCCCTGCGCAGCCTTCAGCTGCCCTCATGCCACACCACCCTCATGTCTATTTAGAAGTGCGTCTGCCACGACGAGGGACCGCAGGCACACACTGCACAGGGTTGGCACGGCTAGGTAGCGACCCTCTTTAATAGGGGCGGGGCGATAGCCCACAATGCTGTACAGAAGCAATGAGAAATATAATCCTGTGCCACCGCCATCAGGAGCTGCACACCTGGGCATAGCAATGGGGAACCTATGTGCCACACACTATTCATTCTGTCAAGGTGTCTGCATGCCCCAGTCAGACTGGTAATATGCACCTTAACAGTAACCGCGTTGGTGGTAATGTGGTGGTGACTGCGGACCTAGTAGCACGGTTGTATTTTGTTGGTTTTCGGAATGTGGCCAGGATTAAGTAGGCCGTGGCGGGGGGATGGTGGGGGGGCTCTCTTGTAGTGTCGGTAAAGGTGAAATTCTTGGACTGCCACCAGACGAACCAATGCAAAGGCATTTGCCAAGAATGTTTTCCCTGTTGGAGGAGGAGGGGGATGTTTTTGAGGCACTACGTGTCCTCTCCACGTGTCCGTGGTTATATGCACCTTAACAGTAACCGCGTTGGTGGTAATGTGGTGGTGACTGCGGACCTAGTAGCACGGTTGTATTTTGTTGGTTTTCGGAATGTGGCCAGGATTAAGTAGGCCGTGGCGGGGGGATGGTGGGGGGGCTCTCTTGTAGTGTCGGTAAAGGTGAAATTCTTGGACTGCCACCAGACGAACCAATGCAAAGGCATTTGCCAACAATGTTTTCCCTGTTGGAGGAGGAGGGGGATGTTTTTGAGGCACTACGTGTCCTCTCCACGTGTCCGTGGTTATATGCACCTTAACAGTAACCGCGTTGGTGGTAATGTGGTGGTGACTGCGGACCTAGTAGCACGGTTGTATTTTGTTGGTTTTCGGAATGTGGCCAGGATTAAGTGGGCCGTGGCGGGGGGATGGTGGGGGGGCTCTCTTGTAGTGTCGGTAAAGGTGAAATTCTTGGACTGCCACCAGACGAACCAATGCAAAGGCATTTGCCAACAATGTTTTCCCTGTTGGAGGAGGAGGGGGATGTTTTTGAGGCACTACGTGTCCTCTCCACGTGTCCGTTCCATGTCAGCAATAGTAGCACTCAAGACAGGCCCCAGTAACAATTCTGAAGCAGCAGTATAGCGGGAGCGCAGTCTTCGTTCCATGTAAGCAATAGTAGCACTCAAGACAGGCCCCAGTAACAATTCTGAAGCAGCAGTATAGCGGGAGCGCAGTCTTCGTTCCATGTAAGCAATAGTAGCACTCAAGACAGGCCCCAGTAACAATTCTGAAGCAGCAGTATAGCGGGAGCGCAGTCTTCGTTCCATGTAAGCAATAGTAGCACTCAAGACAGGCCCCAGTAACAATTCTGAAGCAGCAGTATAGCGGGAGCGCAGTCTTCGTTCCATGTAAGCAATAGTAGCACTCAAGACAGGCCCCAGTAACAATTCTGAAGCAGCAGTATAGCGGGAGCGCAGTCTTCGTTCCATGTAAGCAATAGTAGCACTCAAGACAGGCCCCAGTAACAATTCTGAAGCAGCAGTATAGCGGGAGCGCAGTCTTCGTTCCATGTAAGCAATAGTAGCACTCAAGACAGGCCCCAGTAACAATTCTGAAGCAGCAGTATAGCGGGAGCGCAGTCTTCGTTCCATGTAAGCAATAGTAGCACTCAAGACAGGCCCCAGTAACAATTCTGAAGCAGCAGTATAGCGGGAGCGCAGTCTTAGTTCCATTTCAGTAGCCTTAGTATAGCCAAGGCACAAGTGACATTTATGTAGCTAAAGTGTAGGCCAACCCCACACACCTTTCTGTACCATGAGTGCAGGCGAAGAACATAGAAATTACTATGATTACACTGTAGGTGAGGGCCCCAAAAAATTGGTGTACCAACAGTACTAATGTACCTCAGTAAAAATTGGACATGCCCAACCAAGATGGCAGGTGAATCGCTTTGGTTAATGTGGCTTAAGTGGTAACTAGGCCTGGAGGCAGCCCAGTGTAACGAAAAATTGGTTCAAGTTAAAGTTCCAACGCTTTTAAGCTAATTGAAACTTATAAAAATTGTTCTGAAAAATTATTTGAGTGAGCCTTGTGGCCCTAAGAAAAATTGCCCGTTCAGCGTGATTACGTGAGGTTTCAGGAGGAGGAGCAGGAGGAGGAGGAGGAGGAATATTAGACACAGATTGATGAAGCAGAAATGTCCCCGTTTTGGATGGTGAGAGAGAACGTAGCTTCCATCCGTGGGTGCAGCCTACGTATTGCTTACGTATCGCTGCTGTCCGCTGGTGGAGAACAGAAGTCTGGGGAAATCCAGCCTTTGTTCATCTTGATGAGTGTTAGCCTGTCGGCACTGTCGGTTGACAAGCGGCTACGCTTATCTGTGATGATTTCCCCAGCCGCACTAAACACCCTTTCCGACAAGACGCTAGCCGCAGGACAAGCAAGCACCTCAAGGGCATACAGGGCTAGTTCAGGCCACGTGTCCAGCTTCGACACCCAGTAGTTGTAGGGGGCAGAGGCGTCACCAAGGATGGTCGTGCGATCCGCTACGTACTCCCTCACCATCCTTTTACAGTGCTCCCGCCGACTCAGCCGTGACTGGGGAGCGGTGACACAGTCTTGGTGGGGAGCCATAAAGCTGGCCAGGCCCTTAAAGACTGTTGCACTGCCTGGGATGTACATGCTGCTCGATCTACGCACATCCCCTGCTACCTTGCCCTCGGTACTGCGCCTTCTGCCACTAGCGCTGTCGGCTGGGAATTTTACCATCAGCTTGTCCGCAAGGGTCCTGTGGTATAGCAACACTCTTGAACCCCTTTCCTCTTCGGGAATCAGAGTGGGCAGGTTCTCCTTATACCGTGGATCGAGCAGTGTGTACACCCAGTAATCCGTCGTGGCCAGAATGCGTGCAACGCGAGGGTCACGAGAAAGGCATCCTAACATGAAGTCAGCCATGTGTGCCAGGGTACCAGTACGCAACACATGGCTGTCCTCACTAGGAAGATCACTTTCAGGATCCTCCTCCTCCTCCTCAGGCCATACACGCTGAAAGGATGACAGGCAATCAGCCGGTGTACTGTCAGCAGCGGCCCAAGCTGTCTCTTCCCCCTCCTCCTCATCCTCCTCATGCTCCTCCTCCTCCTCCTGTACGCGCTGAGAAATAGACAGGAGGGTGCCCTGACTATCCAGCGGCATACTGTCTTCCCCCGCCCCCGTTTCCGAGCGCAAAGCAGCTGCCTTTATGGTTTGCAGGGAATTTCTCAAGATGCATAGCAGAGGAATGGTGACGCTAATGATTGTAGCATCGCCGCTCACCACCTGGGTAGACTCCTCAAAATTACCAAGGATATGGCAGATGTCTGCCAACCAGGCCCACTCTTCTGAAAGGAATTGAGGAGGCTGACTCCCACTGCGCCGCCCATGTTGGAGTTGGTATTCGACTATAGCTCTACGTTGTTCATAGAGCCTGGCCAACATGTGGAGCGTAGAGTTCCACCGTGTGGGCACGTCGCACAGCAGTCGGTGCACTGGCAGCTTAAAGTGATGTTGCAGGGTGCGCAGGGTGGCAGCGTCCGTGTGGGACTTGCGGAAATGTGCGCAGAGCCGGCGCGCCTTTACGAGCAGGTCTGACAAGCGTGGGTAGCTTTTCAGAAACCGCTGAACCACCAAATTAAAGACGTGGGCCAGGCATGGCACGTGCGTGAGGCTGCCAAGCTGCAGAGCCGCCACCAGGTTACGCCCGTTGTCACACACGACCATGCCCGGTTGGAGGCTCAGCGGCGCAAGCCAGCGGTCGGTCTGCTCTGTCAGACCCTGCAGCAGTTCGTGGGCCGTGTGCCTCTTATCGCCTAAGCTGAGTAGTTTCAGCACGGCCTGCTGACGCTTGCCCACCGCTGTGCTGCCACACCGCGCGACACCGACTGCTGGCGACATGCTGCTGCTAACACATCTTGATTGCGAGACAGAGGAGGAGGAGGAGGAGGAGGGTGCTTTAGTGGAGGAAGCATACACCTCCGCAGATACCAGCACCGAGCTGGGGCCCGCAATTCTGGGGGTGGGTAGGACGTGAGCGGTCCCAGGCTCTGACTCTGTCCCAGCCTCCACTAAATTCACCCAATGTGCCGTCAGGGAGATGTAGTGGCCCTGCCCGCCTGTGCTTGTCCACGTGTCCGTAGTTAAGTGGACCGTGGCAGTAACCGCGTTGGTGAGGGCGCGCACAATGTTGCGGGAGACGTGGTCGTGCAGGGCTGGGACGGCACATCGGGAAAAGTAGTGGCGACTGGGAACTGAGTAGCGCGGGGCCGCCGCCTCCATGATACTTTTGAAGGACTCAGTTTCCACAACCCTATACGGCAGCATCTCAAGGCTGATGAATTTTGCTATGCGGACGGTTAACGTTTGAGCGTGCGGGTGCGTGGCGGCGTACTTGCGCTTGCGCTCGAACACTTGCGCAAGCGACGGCTGAACGGTGCGCTGAACTACACTGCTGGATGGGGCCGAGGACAGCGGAGATGAGGGTGTGGGTGCAGGCCATGAGGCGGTAGTGCCTGTGTTCTGAGAGGGGGGTTGCATCTCAGTGGCAGGTTGGGGCACAGGGGGAGAGGCAGGGGTGCAAACCGGAGGCGGTGAACGGCCTTCGTCCCACCTTGTGGGGTGCTTGGCCATCATATGTCTGCGCATGGTGGTGGTGGTGAGGCTGTTGGTGTTGGCTCCCCGGCTGAGCTTTGCGCAACAAAGATTGCACACCACTGTTCGTCGGTCGTCAGGCGTCTCTGTGAAAAACTGCCAGACCTTAGAGCACCTCGGCCTCTGCAGGGTGGCATGGCGCGAGGGGGCGCTTTGGGAAACACTTGGTGGATTATTCGGTCTGGCCCTGCCTCTACCCCTGGCCCTGGCCACCGCACTGCCTCTTGCAACCTGCCCTGCTGATGCCCTTGACTCCCCCTCTGAAGACCTGTCCTCCTGAGTAAGCGTTGCACACCAGGTGGGGTCAGTCACCTCATCGTCCTGCTGCTCTTCCTCCGAATCCTCTGTGCGCTGCTCCCTTGGACTTACTGCCCTTACTACTACCTCACTGCAAGACAACTGTGTCTGATCGTCATCGTCCTCCTCACCCACAGAAAGTTGTTGAGACAGTTGGCGGAAGTCCCCAGCCTCTTCCCTCGGACCCCGGGAACTTTCGAATGGTTGGGCATCAGTGACGATAAACTCCTCTGGTGGGAGAGGAACCGCTGCTGCCCAATCTAAGCAGGGGCCCGAGAACAGTTCCTGGGAGTGTTCCCGCTCCTGAGCAGGTGTCATTGTAGTGGAGTGAGGAGGCTGGGAGGAAGGAGGAGCAGCAGACAGAGGATTCGGATTTGCAGCAGTGGACGGCGCAGAACTGCGTGTTGACGATAGGTTGCTCGAAGCACTTTCTGCCATCCAGGACAGGACCTGCTCACACTGCTCATTTTCTAATAACCGTCTCCCGCGTGGACCCATTAATTGGGCGATGAATGTGGGGACGCCAGAAACGTGCCTCTCTCCTAATCGCGCAGCAGTCGGCTGCGACACACCTGGATCAGGAGCTTGGCCTGTGCCCACACCCTGACTTGGCCCTCCACGTCCTCGGCCGCGTCCACGTCCTCTAGGCCTACCCCTACCCCTCAGCATGCTGTATTACCAGTGATTTGATTTCACAGGCAGGAAATAAATTGGCGCAAGACTGCAGGCCAAATATAATTTTTTCCCTTTTTGGAAAACGAAAGGCCCCACTGCCTCTAGTGAATGAATAATCTAAGTTTAATAACTGTGCTGTGTCCCTGCTAATGTGTCACAGAACGTGAGGGTAGCAGAGTTATTATAACTCTGGCAGAGCAGGTATTTTTTTTCCCAATTAAGGAAAGCAAATGGCGAAGCCAGCAGTAAAGCGTAGCTGGGTGCGTATGATTTAGCAATGTTTTTCACGCAGCTCACACGTGTCCACCGCCCGTAAGGACGGACAGAGGCTGGACAAATAGATTTGTTTTCACTTGTTTTTCCACCAAAAGGCAGCACTGCGTATATTCTATGAATAATAACTGTGTTGTGGCCCTGCCTATACAATTCTTTCCCTGCAGTATCAATGGAGGGTGGAATGCTCTGCAGAGGCGATTTTGAGAAGCCCAAAAAAAATGCAGCACAGCTAACAGCAGCCTGGACAGTACTGCACACGGATAAATATGGCCCTAGAAAGGACCGTTGAGGTTCTTGAAGGCTACACTCACTCCTAACACTCTCCCTGCCTATGCAGCACTTCTGTCCCTAATGCCAGGTGCAACGCTCTGCAGAGCCGATTTTGAGAAAAAAAAAATGCCACTGCTAACAGCAGCCAACACACAGCTATCAGTGGCCCTAATAAGGACCTTTGGGGGGTCTTGAAGCCTACACTAACTACCAATTCTTTCCCTACAGCAGCTCCGGTATAAACAGCACTGTCCCTCATCTAACTCACCAGGCATCTGAGGCGAACCGCGGGAGGGGCCGACTTTTATATTAGGCGAACACCTGATCTCGCCAGCCACTCACAGCAGGGGGGTGGTATAGGGCTTGAACGTCGCAGGGGGAAGTTGTAATGCCTTCCCTGTCTTTCAATTGGCCAGAAAAGCGCGCTAACGTCTCAGGGAAGGAAGTGAAAGTAACCAGAACACCGCATGGTGTTCGTTACGAATAACGAACATCCCGAACACCCTAATATTCGCACGAATATCAAGCTCGGACGAACGCGTTCGCTCATCTCTACTCTTAACCCAAGTTTTTGCTCTTAAGTCAAAGCAAAAATTCGGGAGAGAGCCTGCTCTCAAGTCAAAAAGCTTGTAAGTTGAGGTACTCCTAACCCAAAGTATCACTGCATTTGTCAATGTCTGTTTGTTGGAGCCTTACGCACAATCTGGATGACCGGCTGACATGACACTTTGCATACAGTATAATTTCGACTCGGCAACCTTAGTTGCATTTTTTTTTTGCCCTTTGCTTGAATTTTAATGCAGCAACCCCCAAATTTGCTTTCACCAATGGATTCTACGGACTCGATTTAGTATTTATGGTTATTTCCAACCAGTAATTCCCACTAGAAGAGTCAGACTGAGCGCTGGACATTTCTGCTTCAGGACTGCATTGTAGCCCCGTCTAACGCTGCCGGAGCCACCTATCATCGGCCCATGCTGTCCTTCCTGATTCCGCCTTGGATGTCCGTGCGGATAATGATCCGTCCGCAGACAGGAGTACATGGAGCAAATGTATGACCGCCGGCCTTCATTTATCACAACTGTCTAACAGGAAATCAACAAACAGGAGAAAACAGTTTTTGTTGCCCATAGCAGCCAATCACAGAGCACCTTTCATTTTACCTCAGCATTAAGAGGATTAAATACTGTTGCCAATAGCAACCAATCACAGAGCAGCTTTCATTTTACCTCAGCACTAAACGGATTAAATACTGTTGCCCATAGCAACCGATCACAGAGTAGCTTTTATTTTACCTCAGCAGTATAATATATAGTAACCAATCACAGCGCAGCTTTCATTTTAACTCAGCAGAATAACAAATGAAAGCTGAGCAATGATTGGTTGCTATTGGCAACAAAAAATGCCAAATTTTACGCAAATCGGACCAAAACTGGGGAGTCAGTTGTACGTGGCATTTCCAAGAGTTGGGAATGGAAAAAACTTTTTTGTTTTCACTCCTGATGGAAAAAACAGAAACACTGTGTATCAAAAGGCCTTACAGTAAACGTTATATAGTAAAAAGGTTAAATGCAAGATCATTGAATTTGTCTACTTTAAGTTAATACAGTCACATAGCATTAAAGGGGTTGTCCCGAGGCAGCAAGTGGGTCTATACACTTCTGTATGGCCATAATAATGCACTTTGTAATGTACATTGTGCATTAATTATGAGCCATGCAGAAGTTATAAAAAGTTTTATACTTACCTGCTCCGTTGCTGGCGTCCTCGTCTCCATGGTGCCGACTAATTTTCGCCCTCCGCTGGCCAAATTAGCCGCGCTTGCGCAGTCCGGGTCTTCTGCAGTCTTCTATGGGGCTCCGTGTAGCTCCGTGTAGCTCCGCCCCGTCACGTGCCGATTCCAGCCAATCAGGAGGCTGGAATCGGCAGTGGACCGCACAGAAGAGCTGCGGTCCACGGAGGAAGAGGCCATCTTCAGCGGTGAGTAGAGAAGTCACCGGAGCGCGGGGATTAAGGTAAGCGCTCCGGTGAGCTTTCTTTACCTCCCTGCATCGGGGTTGTCTCGCGCCGAACGGGGGGGGGGTTGAAAAAAAAAAAAACCCGTTTCGGCGCGGGACAACCCCTTTAACCCTTTCCAATCCACTGTCTGACGTCTGAAGACATTATGATTTAAGGCTGTACAGCTCCGATGTTGGAAGACGTCCGTCAGGGATCTCTTACTATATATTGCCAGCCTCTCTGCTGTTGGAGCCTATCCAACATGTCACCTCATGCAGTACTGGCTTTAGCCAGCATATAGCGCTGTTGTATAATGGCAGAAAAAGAGTAAGCCCCCTAGGAAAACCAGGATACAAATTGGATTGGAAAGGGTTAATCAGCATTGGTGTCCTTCCACGTATTTATGTGTACGTTCTGATATCCTCTTTTCTTCCCTAAAATATCCCGTTTTGCATTGCATACGTTCTGTATCAGATACCCGGGCTATATACTATATATTTACACCTCTGTATAACACACTGTATATACATTTCTGCACATTACACACTGTATATATATACACCTCTGTATACCACACTATATATATATATGTAGTGTGGTATACAGAGGTGTATATATACAGTGTGTATATATCACACACTGCATATATACACCTCTATATACCACAAGATGTATATATACACATTGGTCCATTACACATATATACATCTCTGTAGACCACACAATGTATATATATACACCTCTGTACATCACACACTGCATATATATACACCTCTATATACCACAAAATGTATATATACACATTGATCCATTACACACTGTACATACATCTCTCTCTCTCTCTATATATATTTACACATACACAGTGGTGCCTTAAGTTAAGGGTTTAATTTGTTCCCTGCCGGAGCTCTTAACCCAAAACACTTGTGAGTCAAATCGCTTTTCCCCATTGAAATGAACAGAAACCCCATTAAAGGGGTTGTCCCGCGCCGAAACGGGGTTTTTTTTTTTTTAAACCCCCCCCCCGTTCGGCGCGAGACAACCCCGATGCAGGGGTTAAAAAAACCGCCCGCACAGCGCTTACCTGAATCCCGGCGGTCCGGCGTCTTCATACTCACCTGCTGAAGATGGCCGCCGGGATCCTCTGTCTTCATGGACCGCAGGGCTTCTGTGGGGTCCATTGCCGATTCCAGCCTCCTGATTGGCTGGAATCGGCACGTGACGGGGCGGAGCTACACGGAGCTACACGGAGCCCCATTCAGAAAAGAAGAAGACCCGGACTGCGCAAGCGCGGCTAATTTGGCCATCGGAGGGCGAAAATTAGTCGGCTCCATGGAGACGAGGACGCCAGCAACGGAGCAGGTAAGTATAAAACTTTTTATAACTTCTGTATGGCTCATAATTAATGCACAATGTACATTACAAAGTGCATTAATATGGCCATACAGAAGTGTATAGACTCACTTGCTGCCTCGGGACAACCCCTTTAATGCTCCCAGTTCATCTCAATGGGGACAATTTTACATTACATGTAAAAAAAAAAAACATTAATACTCAGCTACCGCTGGCGTTCCGGTCCTCGCGATGGTCTGCGGCGCTGCTGCAGGCTGTCGCGTCCTCCTCCACACTGACAGAGCATTTCTTCCTGGAAGTGGGGCGTAAATACCCCGCCTCCAGCAAGCTAATGCTCTGATTGGTTAATCCAGTGCCGCAGACCATCGTGAGGACCAGAACCCCGGCGGTAGGTGAGTATTAGACTCCCCCTACCCGAGCCAGCTTGCGAGCCTCGTGACTAGTGAGCAGGCTCGTAACACGATTTTTTTTTTCACTCTTAATTCAGAGCAAAAATTCGGGAGAGACTCTGCTTAAAAGTCAAGAAGCTCGCAAGCTGAGGCATTCGTAAACCAAGGTACCATGTGTATATATAACATGTGTGTATACACCTCTGTATATCACACACTGTGTAAATACACTTCTGTACACCACTATATATATATATATATATATATATATATATATATATATATATAAATATTCACCTCTGTATACTACACACTGTATATACACCTCTGAATACCACACGCTGTATATATACACCTCTGTACACCCTATTTTTTATATATATATATATATATATATATATATATTTATTTACACCTCTGTACATCACATTGCATGTACATCTCTATATACCACACACCATATATATAAACTTCTATACACCACACTGTATATATATAAATATATATATATATACCACACTATATTTATATGCACCTTTGTATAGCACACACTGTATATACACCTTTGAACACCACCCACTGTATATATACACTTCTATACACCACACTGTATATATACACCTCTGTACACCATGTTATATATATTTATTAGCTGATATTCCCGGCTTCGCCCCAAGTAATTTGATACAGGTGTTTACGTGTTGTCAAGGTTATTTTAAAGTAACCAAGGAATAAAATATGTATACATCAGGAGGAGTGTTAGATTCTTCTCAGGCTGCATGTACTGATGTACCTCTGCAGAATGTGCCACCCCTCCCACTCTCCTCATTTAGGACCTGAAAAATGCTTGCACCAAATTTCACGCTTGTATGACACCGAGAAGTTACATTACATAGGGGTGCATTTACTTTTGCAATTAGCATTGAATAATCGAGTTATGACCCCTTTACTTTTCCTATATAGGACATAAAGAATGTTCATGCCGAATTTCATGTTTGTAGGACACCGGGAAGTTAGAGAATTAGATTAGGTACATCACACAGGGGTGCCAATGCTTTTGCACTAATCATTGAATAATCAAGTTGTGACTCCTTTACTTTTCCTATATAGGACCTGAAGAATAGTCATGCCAAATTTCATGTTTGTACGACACCAGTAAGTTACATTACATAAGGGGTGCCAATACTTTTGCACTTCGCATTGAATGATCGAGTTGTGACTCCTTTACTTTTCCTATTTAGGACCTAAAGAATGGTCATGCCAAATTTCATGTTTGTGCGACAATGGGAAGTTAGAGAATTAGTGGTGAGTCAGTCAGTGAGGGCTTTCACCATATATATATATATATATATATATATATATATATATATATATATATATACCTCTGTACACCACATTTATATATATATATATATATATATACACACCTCTGTTCACCACACACTGTATATATATATCCCTGTATACCACGCTATATATACACCTCTGTATACCCCACATTGTATATATACACCTCTGTATACCACACACGGTATATATACGCCTCTGTACACCACACTATATATACAGTATATACACCTCTGTACACCACACACTGTACATACATATCTCGAGATAAGTCTTCAGGTTCACATCGCAGTGTGGGAGGGAAGAGGTGCGGGCGGGCGGCAGGTTATTGGCTGCTCCGCTGTCTTCTGTGCGCCTGTGTACGGGAGCGGTGCGGGCGGGGACAGCAGGAGAGAACACACAGCTGATCTGCCGCTGCCGCAGGTAGGTGAGAGCCCGAGCTCCGGGGACTGAGTGCTGCTGTACAAGGTGAGGCTGGAGGAGCTGCTGCACGCTGCTGTCCGGGCAGCTACATGGCAGCACAGCAGCTGGGGGAGCAGCAGTACTGGGGCTGCAGCAGGACTGCAGAAGTTACCTATAGAGAGAGGGAGGTATTACTGTATGCAGGTGCAGATACGGCTGTAGCATCACAAGTCTTCTGCATATACATAGAAGATAATACTGCGGGGAGAAAGTTCTACTGCCGCTATGTAGAAGGAAAGGCTACAGATGGCCCCTGCTGCCCAATGCCATCACCATATCACCAATGTGCCGCAGCTGTAGTGTGGGCTATGTAATATCCTGCAATGTGTTATATAGTAGAATTATTACATTATATTCATTCTTACTAAAGTTGGGAAGGTAGATAGATAGATCTTCTATCTATCTATCTATTTCATATCTATCTAAATTTTGTATCATCTATCTATCTCATATCTATCTCACATCTATTTATTTCATATCTATCTATCTATCTATCTATCTATCTATCTATCTATCTAATATCTATCTATCTCCTATCTATCTATCTATCTATCTATCTATCTATCTCATATCTATCTATCTCCTATCTATCTATCTATCTATCTATCTATCTATCTATCTATCTATCTATCTATCTATCTATCTATCTATCTCATATCTATCTATCTCCTATCTATCTATCTATCTATCTATCTATCTTTCTATCTCATATCTATCTATCTTTCTATCTCCTATCTATCTATCTATCTTTCTATCTCATATCTATCTATCTATCTTTCTATCTATCTCATATCTATCTATCTATCTATCTATCTATCTATCTATCTATCTATCTATCTCACATCTATCTATTTCATATCTATCTAGATTTTGTATCATCTATCTATGTATTCTACTATCTCACATCTATCTAACCTACTATTTCATATCTATCTAGATTTTGTATCATCTATCCATCTATCTATCTATCTATCTCTCCCATATCTATCTATCTCACATCTATCTATCTCTCCCATATCTATCTATCTCACATCTATCTCTCTCTCTCATATCTATCTATCTATCTATCTATCTATCTATCTATCTATCTATCTATCTATCTATCTATCTCATATCTATCTATCTATTTCATATCTATCTATCTATCTATCTATCTATCTATCTATCTATCTATCTATCTATCTATTTCATATCTATCTATCTATCTATCTATCTATTTCATATCTATCTATCTATCTATCTCCTATCTATCTATGTATCTATCTATCTATCTCCTATCTATCTCCTATCTATCTATCTATCTATCTATCTCATATGTATCTCATATCTATCTATCTATCTATCTATCTATCTATCTATCTATCTATCTATCTATTTCATATCTATCTATCTATCTATCTCCTATCTATCTATGTATCTATCTATCTATCTCCTATCTATCTCCTATCTATCTATCTATCTATCTATCTATCTATCTATCTATCTCCTATCTATCTCCTATCTATCTATCTATCTATCTATCTATCTATCTATCTATCTATCTATCTATCTATCTATCTATCTATCTATCTATCTCATATGTATCTCATATCTATCTATCTATCTATCTATCTATCTATCTATCTATCTATCTATCTATCTATCTATCTATCTATCTATCTATCTATCTATCTCACATCAGAGCTTCCTCTGCCCTAGCTCCCCTCGGCCCCTCTTCTACATAAGGTATGTTCATTCTTACCAGTGTTTGCTACAGTCCGGCACATACCATTTCCTGTGTATACTGTTGTGTAGTTATAGCCCTGACGTATATGTATATGTCTAGGTCAGCTCCTTTATATAATAACTGCTAGTTCTTAATTGTACATTTCCTCTAGACTTCTCTTGTAGAAGAAAAGGGTAAAGGCCAGAGCGGTTATGATCTGCCTCGGGGATGACAACTGCAAATATATTTATGGACGGACTAAAAAACATAGGACTTTTCTTTCCAGTTTACACAATTAAAAAAAATGTAATGAGTCCCTGAATATCTGGGAGTGCCGGTTACTGAGATATTTCCAGGTCCGAGGAAATACTGCCCTCAATAGTATCTGAGCCGCAAACATGCAATACAGCACTTGTAGCAGTGTAATAGTCAGTCTATTCTTTGTTTCCACTATATATATATATATATATACATATATATATATATATATATATATATATATACACATCTATGCATCCCTGCAAGCTCCGAGTTGTACGAAGATGTATACATAGGAGTCTGGGGAAGTGTGCTGTGCCTCTGCACGTCTCCGATGCGTAGGCACACCGACACTCCATGTGCAGATGTTGTTGAATACAAAGCAATAATAGGAGGTTGGTAACCAGGTAACATGTAGAGGCCTTAAATGGTACATATGGAATCTATAGATCCTGGTATGACTTACACAATTATACAAGATATTTTAAAGGGCTAATAAGCACCATAAACTAAAGGTACCTTTCCATGGGGCAATTATCAACAAAATTGTCACTGGCAACAGTGAGTTTGGCGATAGTATAAGAAGTACACCTCCAGACTCCATGTTCCCTATCCTATGATAATTTAGTTTATGGTACTTATTAGACTTGACAAGTTCCCTTTAAGGCTAATTAAGACATCTTTGGTGGTATAGAGTAGTGTAGGGGTGAACAAATGATTTGTTGATAGTCTAGGGTACTGGCTTGTATAAGAGGGGGGTTAATACTTGGTGGTCAGGAGTGCAATCGGAGGTCAGTTCTTGGTGGGCTGGGATACAAGGAGTTTGTACTTGGTGGTCTAGAGTATAAAAGAGGTAAATATTTTATTTCCTCTGGGTCTATAGTAGAAGAGGGGGTTATTGTATTCCCTGGTGTTCTAGGGTAGAAGAGGGTTTTTTTTGTGTCCCTAGTGGTCTAGGGTAGAAAAGGGGGTTATTGTATTCCCTGGTGGTCTAGGGTAGAAGAGGGGGTTATTGTATACCCCGGTGGTCTAAAATAGAACAGGGCGTTGTGGTGCAATCGGAGGTCAGTTTTTGGTGGTCTGCGATACAAGAAGGAGTTTGTACTTGGTGGTCTAGAGTATAAGAGAGGGAAACATTTTATTTCCTCCGGGTCTATAGTAGAAGAGGGGGTTATTGTATTCCCTGGTGGTCTAGGGCCGAAGTGGGCAGATTATTGTATTCCCTGGTAGTCTAGGGCAGAAGAGGGTAGAGAAGTTGGTGAGAAAGCACACAGTATATATATGTGACCAGTTAATACACTCAGGGTTGAAGTTACAGTGTGCTATGTACTATACATACTGGGGAAGATTTATCAAAACTAGTGCAAAAGAAAAGTGGAGCAGTTGCCGATGACAACCAAGTCCTTAGGGTCCCTGGAAAAGGATAGCCGGAGTCTGACTGCTTGCTATTGGCAACTCTTCACTTTTCCCTTGTACCAGTTTTGATAAATCTCCCCGATTATGCCAGTGAAAACTATTTTAGCCTCCTGCGTGATGATTGGAGGCGTCACCTATAGAATGAGCCGTCCTCAGAGGACGCACACCTATATGGAGGGGGATCAGCCATGAAGGGTCACTCAGTGCTGTTTGAGCCTGAATTTTATTGCGTTCTCTCTTCAAGGCTCACTCCCCCCCCCCCCCCGCCCCCCCCCATTCCCCAACCCCTCCACATGTCCTGTTAGCAGGTATGGACGCCATGGAGGGGAGGCCCTGCAAATGTCAGAGATGTATCTTAAAGAGCATACTGTACTTACTAAGCATACTAGCAGCCACTGAGGAGTTATGTGACCATATAGAAGAACAGGCTGCAGTATTCCTGATCATACTCACCTCAGCTACTGCAGAACCTCTTTGAAGAGTAAGACAGGATTCCTGCCTACCATTTATTGATTCTGCAGATTCTGCAGCAGATGAGGTGGGTATTATGATGTTCTGCAGCAGCTGAGGTCTGTATTATGAGGTTCTGCAACAACTGATGCATGTATCATGATGTTTTGCAGCAGCTGAGGTGTGTATTATCATGTTCTGCAGCAGCTGAGGTGTGTATTAGGATGTTCTGCAACAGCTGATGCGTGTATCATGATGTTTTGCAGCAGCTGAGGTGTGTATTATGATGTTCTGCAGCAGCTGAGGTGTGTATTATGAAGTTCTGCAGCAGCTGAGGTGTGTATAATGATGTTCTGCAGCAGCTGAGATGTGTATTATGATGTTCTGCAACAACTGATGTGCGTATTAGGATGTTCTGCAGCAGCTGATGCGTGTGTCATGATGTTTTGCAGCAGCTGAGGTGTGTATTATGATGTTCTGCAGCAGCTGAGGTGTGTATTATGATGTTCTGCAGCAGCTGAGGTGTGTATTATGATGTTCTGCAGCAGCTGAGGTGTGTATCATTAGGTTCTGCAGCAGCTGAGGTATGTATTATGATGTTCTGCAGCAGCTGAGGTGTGTATTATGATGTTCTGCAGCAGCTGAGGTGTGTATCATGAGGTTCTGCAGCAGCTGAGGTATGTATTATGATGTTCTGTAGCAGCTGAGGTGTGTATTATGAGGTTCTGCAGCAGCTGAGGTGTGTATGATGAGGTTATGCAGCAGCTGAGGTGTGTATGATGAGGTTTTGCAGCAGTTGAGGTGTGTATGATGAGGTTCTGCAACAGTTGAGGTGTGTATGATGAGGTTCTGCAGCAGCTGAGGTGTGTATGATGAGGTTCTTCAGCAGTTGAGGTGTGCATTATGAGATTCTGCAACTGCTGAGGTGTGCATTATGATGTACTTCAGCAGTTGAGGTGTGTATTATGAGGTTCTGCAGCAGCTTAGGTGTGCATTATGATTTTCTTCAACAGTTGAGGCGTGCATTATGAAATTCTGAAGCAGCTGAGGTGTTTATTATGAGGTTCTGCAGCAGCTGAGGTGTATTATGATGTTCTTCAGCAGTTGAGGTGTGCATTATGATGTTGTTCAGCAGTTGAGGTGTGCATTATGAGATTCTGCAGCAGCTGAGGTGTGTATTATGATGTTCTGCCGCAGCTGGTGGGAATTATGATGTTCTGCAGTAGCTGAGGTCTGTATCGTGATGTTCTGCAGCAGCTGAGTTGTGTATTATGATGTTATGCAGCAGCTGAGGTGTGTGAGATTTTGCAGCAGCTGAGGTGTGTATTATGATGTTCTGCAGCAGCTGAGGCGTGTATTATGATGTTCTGCAGCAGCTGAGGTGTGTGAGATTTTGCAGCAGCTGAGGTGTGTATTATGATGTTCTGCAGCAGCTGAGGCATGTATTATGATGTTCTGCAGCAGCTGAGGCGTGTATTATGAGAGCCCATGGTAGTTGTATGGCTATATTCTACTGTAGCCGAACTGTAACCCATAATACAACACTGCAGCTGCTGCAGAACCTCATCTCAGTGGAAGAAGGAGCGCTGTACGGGGCAGAGTTATCAATATTGTTGAATACAATACTGTCTTTGTTGCCCATGGCAACCACTTTTTCAGTGCAGCTTTCACTTTACCACAGTAGCCTAAGAAACGACAGCTGATTGGTTGCTACGGGCAACAAAGTGAGTTTTGATCAATCTGCCCCATTTCTGTCAGTCAGCGGTTGTCATAGGAGACAGTGATCTGTGGCAGACTGCTTCTGCAGGAAGAGATAAGCAGCGCCTCTATAGCGGGACGCTCATCTCTGTGTAATCAGCAGCTTATTACATGGCTATTATTTCGGCCTGTTTCACCTGAGGGTCTTTGTAAATGTTTGTAATAGAGATCTATAATACGGATGACATTATGGCGCGGGATGCGTATTTCACCCGTATTTGAAGTCGTTGGCGTTATTTTCTTTGTAGCAGGAACCGATCCGTTTTTTGCATGATACAAACTAGTAACAATGAATGCGGATGGACTACTGTTGTACCGCATTGTAATCAGTGTACATAGACTTCTGCGGACATGTTACACTAAACGATCGCTGTGTTCGGACCAGCTGATGCGTGACATCTTGGGATCAGTCATACGGTACCACATGATCGCCGCATCACGATCTGCCCTCAGATAATGTGCTGACCTCTCCTCTCACAGCAGAGGGCAACATTTAGCAGTCATGGGTAAACATGGTGACTTAAGTGACTAACCGTGGTCAGTCGCACTTGGTGGCTGATCCCAAATCATGGTATCAAGAGTGAACCAAGACTGGTTGAACCACGGACAGATGTCCGACAGAAGATCACCCAGCGGCGGGCCACATGTGGTTGATCCTAGAGGTGAATGTCGAGTGGCACGTGTGGTATCTCAGCAGGAACGTCCCATAGTGGACCAACTGACCCAACAGTACAACAGCAGGGAAGTTAGACACTTTTCCACAATGATCATGCGGCGTTCCTTGCATTGACTGAGGTTCAACGGCCGAAAACTAATAAGGGTTCCCTTAATGACAACAACGTCTCACATGGGCCCAGGAAGGACATCAGTGGACCTTGGACACATAGCAGGAGGTCATCTGGAGGGATAAGTCCCGTTTCCTTCTAAACCATACCAGTGGCCAGGTCCACATATAGCATAAACAGTATCCCATGGGGGAACCGTTGGGTTTGAACCGGCCAGTGGTGGCGGTGTCATGGTCTGGCGAGTGCCTTCCTGGCATGGCTTTGGACTGTTGCTCATCATACCACAATCTTTGAATGGTGAACACTACAGGGATCCGTTAGCTGACCATCTGCCGCCATATCTTCAGGGTGTCTTCCCTGACCACAGTGCCATCTTTCATCAGGACAGCTCCACGTTATCGAGCTCGGATCACCAGGGAGTGGTTGGAGGATCACTCTTATATTCTCCATATTGCCTTGGCCCCAAACTTACTGGACTGCAACCCCATTGAACATGTTTGGGATGTGCTGGAATGGACTGTGAGATCTGCACCCACTTATCGGCAACATGTGCGCCAGCTGACGGAGCTGCCGCAGCGGGCATAGAAGTAGTTGAGCTTGGAGGAGATTGCTGCCTCGTGGGATCCGTTGTCCGACTTCTGAAACAGTGATCGGCCATAAAGGTGGACCAGCCCGATAATGAGTAGGTGTTCCTAACTGAGTGATCTTCAGTGCTTATCTGCAAAATAAATGAAACTCATGTGTGCAGCATTTTTAAAATACATGCGTGTCTTAATGCACCCATGTAAACTAATGACTGATGCGCTCGTCTCAAATATGTGTCTACAGACGCGACGAAGGAGAATTTCTGTTGACGTGTATTATAATGTGGATAGATTTCCTTACAATTCCTTACAGTATTTGGTTATACTGTCTGGTAGGGTGAATGTACCAGACGTATATACTATTTCCCAGTGGAGAGGATGAAGGATGTTTCTGGAATCTTCCTTGCTTTAATGCGCCTGATGTGTGTGTGTGTATATATATATATGGTGAATAAGAGGTTGGTTGCATAATATAGTATGTACAGTGGCCCCTGAATTACAATTATAGCCGTAATTATGCTTAAAGTCCCTTTTTTATACCTGAATGTTCCTCCGAATGCTTGATTCACCTAACAAACCGGTGATTATCCGAACGAACACTCATTTGTCGGCTGATTGCATAAAAATGTCCACTGATTGGCGATACTTCTGTCCTTGTAAACAGGAAGATGTACAGTTGGCCTATGGGCATGAACAGTCGTCACATCAGGCTAATGTCCCAGTTTTACACTCATGTTACACTATATATTTTCAGGATATATAATTTCCAATTGGTAAATGGATCTGAAGGATATTGGCACCTATAGTATCTTGATGGAAGTCGCTACTGGTGTTCATCTGGGTGACTGATACAGCAATAAGTTAAGATCAATCATAACCTTGGAAGTGAAAACTGACTTGATTGACTTTGTGTCTTGTGTTGGCTTAATTGAGGATCAATCAGGGAGGTAAGTGACCTGGGGAGAAGGTACTGATTAGGTCTAGAAGGTCTGAAGAATTGGTAGGATAGGAACCGTTGGAAGGCTTTGGAGGCCAAAGAGAAGATGCTAGTAGGTGAGAGTGAGCAGATGATAGTTAAATATGTTGTTGAGTAGGCCAAGAAGAAAAGAAGCTTGAGGAAAAGTTACCAGATTGGCTCATTGAGTAGTAAGTGCAGGGTTGAATTGCATACTAAGTCCACAATATAAGTGACCTGTGAACTTGCCAGATAGACCAGAAGGGTAAGACTGCAGGTGCAGAAGTAGTTGGGTAGATCTTAGATGAAGGTAAGAAGCTTGAGGAGATGTTGCATTCAGGACTAGGTTAGAAAGCCCAGGATGGAATTGCATATTAGGTCAGAAAGGTGATAGGCTCGGTGGAGATATAGTTGAGTAGGGTATGATGGAAAGAAGCCTGAGTCTCTGGGTTGGTCAGTAGGGTAGGAACCCCGGGATGGTATTACATGGTTCAAAAGGAATGTACAGTAAATAGCCTACAGAGAGGAAGGTCAAGAATGTATGAGTCTAATGGAGAAGTTGTTCAGTAGACTAAGAAATTCAGTTACTGGTCACTACTTGGCTAGGAAGGATGACATTGTATGTTGTCAGAAAGCTTAAGAAGTCTAAAGCAGGGTAGTAAGCTAAGTCATGAAGGCGAAAGGCTAGGAGGAGGAGTTGAGTAGGTCAGTAAGATGAAAAGCTTCAGGAGAAGTAGCTGGGTTGGTCTGTTGAGTAGGACACTAAGGATGGCATTATATACTAATTCAGGAAAGTAAATGGCTTGCAAAGAAGTAAGTCAGCAATGTAAGGTCAGTCTGTCAAGAATGTAACTAGCCCACAGAGAAAAGGTTCAGGAAGGTATAGTAAGAGGCTAAGTGGAGAGCTAGTTGAGTAGATTAAGAAGGTAAAAAGCCTAAAGAGAAGTTGCTGCTCAATACTTGGCTATAAAGTTCAAGATGGCATTGTATGCGGACAGACAGGTAAGTAGCCTACCGAGGGTTAGAAGACTAGGGCATGAAGGTGAGGGGCTTGGTGGAGGAGTAGTTAAGTATGTCAGGAAATTTGCAGAGAAGTTGCTGGATTGGCCTGTAGGTTAGGACACCCAGGTTGGCACTTCAGAAATGTGAATGGCCTGCATAGAAGTTGCTGGAGAAGTCAGGAAAATAAGAGGGCAGGTGGAGAAATAGTTGGGTAGATCATAAAGGTTATAAACCTGAGGAGAAATTGCTAGGTTGTCTTCTTGAGTAGGACACCCGCAATGGCCTTGCATACTAATTCAGGAAAGTAAATGGCTTCTAGAGAGGTAGGCCAGGAAGGTAATAGTCCTTTTACATGGGGGCAGAGTGTTCCTCAGAACGCTCATTCACCCAACAATCGTGCTGTGTTGTTAACTGATTGGCTTGTTAATGTGAGCATAAAAATGCATTTTAATTGGTGGTACATCTTCCTGTGTGAAGAGGGAGATGTACAACTGGCCTATGGGGCTGAACAATTGTATTAGTGATTGTTTCTCCCCATAATGGTTCTTTTACGGCAGAAGAATAATCTACCTGTGCTAACGACCACTGACCAACAATGAGCCTGTTGGTCAGCATATGTTACCTCCGTTTACACAGGCAGATTACCTGCTCTATGGGGGCAAGCAATAGTTAAGATGATTGTTCGTCCCCATACATTTACGTGGGAAGATGTGCAGCCAAGCAGTGAGCATTTTTGTGCCTGCATAATAGAGCCAATCAGCCGGCAAACGAGCGCTTGCTTTTTCATCAGCTGATTGTTGGTCCCTTTACACAGCCCAATTGTTGGGCAGACAAGTGTTCAGAAGATAGCTCAGGATTGATAATCAGCCCATCTTAAAGAGCCATAAGCCAATCCTTGGCCCTCGTAAAAATAAATTAGAACGATCGTCGGTCAACATGCGTGTCAATCAGCACTCATTATATTGGGCTGGGAATTCGCCTATGTAAAAGGACTATAAGAGCTCTTGTGGAGAAGTAGTTGGAAGGATCATGAAAGTAAATACTTGGGTAGGAAACCCCGAATGGCATAACATGCTACAGTCAGTCGGGAATGTTAATAACCTTCTTAGAAAAAGGTCAAGAAGGTACAGTGAGAGGCCAAGTGGAGAAGTTGTTGAGTAGATTAAGAAGGTAAGAAGTCTGATGAAATGGTATGTCTGGAATGTACAGTAAATAACCTACAGAGAAGAAGGTCATGAAAGTATGGTCAGAGAAGAAGGTCATGAGTCCAGGTGGAGGAGTTAATGAGTAGATTAAGAAAATAAGTAGATGGACAAGACGTTGCTGCTCAGTACTTGGCTAGGAAGTTCAGGATGGCATTGCATGCTGTCAAAAAGGTAAGTAGCTTGCAGAGAGTGGTAGACTAGGTCACAAAGATGAATGGCTTGGTGGAGGAGTAGTTGGGTACGTTAGGAAGCTTGCGAAGAAACTGCTGGTTTGTCTGTAGGGCAGAACACCCAGGATGACATTGGGTGCCAGATCAGAAAAGTGAATGGCCTGCATAGAGGTTTCTGATGAAGTCAAGAAGGTAAGAGGAGAGGTGGAGAAGTAGCCGCGTAGCTTATGAAGATAATAAACTTGAGGAGAGATAGCTAGTTTGTCCTCTTGAGTCGGATAGCCAGAATAGTCTTGCAAACTAATTCAGGAAAGTAAACTGCTTTTAGAGAAGTAGGTCAGGCAAGTAAGAGCCCTGGTGGAGAAGTACTGGGGTAAATCATGAAACTCGGTACTTGGGTAGAAATCTGAGGAAGACTGTGCATGCTGAGTCGGATATATAAGTCGAGAGGAGCAGAAGGTGACCTAATGTAGCCGTTGTAGAAAATATGAAGGTCGGTGACTCGAGGAAATGAGGAGAAGTTGGTGGGTTGGTTATGAGTGTAAGAAACCTGTGAAGCCCTTCAGGAGGATACACAGCCCGGGGTAAACTTGGTGTTGTTCAGTCCATCCAAAAAAATGGTAAAAAGCCATTATACATAGACACAAAATAAAATGTTTTTTTTTTCTTTCCAAAATGTTAAAAAAAGCCTGAAAACTTGAATTTCTTCCCCCAAAGCTGCAGGCTGGAGGGTATTGATTTTATGTCTTGCAAAAACCCAAATCCCAATAGCAAATCTTAACTATTATTATAGGGTATTCGCACTGTAATAAGAAGCTGCCTAGGGATGGCTCGCTGCTGGACCAGACAAGTGGTGTCTGTATAGCATGCAGGGGACACGGAGAGTAATTACCCAGCATTCCCATGACTGCGGCTGGGAATAATTGCTCTCAGTATCTCTGTGGTCATTAGCTGTATTGTCATTGCCAGAGGAGCGGGCAGACAGCGAGCTGGCGTTGTGCGCCGGGAAGGCTTTCAGGCGGCTCATTTGGGTGTCAGGTTTATCTGGGTAGTGACTGTTTCTTTGCTAACAAAACAAGGCTTAGACACCTAATACCTCCAGGAATTCATACAGCAGCGCTCTGGTATTTTAATAAGGTTAAAACTTTTTATTTAAAATGAGACCCTATTCATCAGAGCGCGGTCACTGCACGGTGTGAATATGGATTATTCCTCAGGATTAGGGCAGGACTGGCTGCTTGGATAGGGGCGCCGATGTACCGAGGGGAATGCCGGGTGAGCTTTAGCGTATTTTGGCCACATTTTTCTTGCAAAAATGTCTAGATGAAACGTAATCATTGTGTGGGAAAAAGTTTTGAAAACTTTCTAATAAACTTTGTTTTTTAATTCCTTGACTTTTTCAAGATCTCTGCTTGTTTTCAGTGAATGTAAACATTCTTTTTTGGCCGAAAACGTCTCTTGATCCTGTCCTGCTCATAGAGGTGTATAACCTGTTACAGTGTATGAGTGCTTTCTTGTAGGCCATGCCACCACCTCTATTGCAATGGGGGCTGAAATGCGTGACAAACCTGTCTTGATTGTCTCCTGCTGCAGTTTTGAGGGCCAAAGGAGGTCCAAAGTGCTACTATATGAAGTGGGGGTGGGAATGGGGGGGGGGGGGGTGATAATAAAGAGGCCATCTATTTCTTTGGGCTCCTAAAGTGGCCCCTTTGTTCAAGGTACTATCACGTTTGGGCATCTTTGGTGGCACTTGGATTTTAGCATGTTTTAGTTTTTGGTGTGTTCTTGACTGTTCCCATTTCATCGTCTTACTTCTCGTTGCCAGGGATGAGGGAAGACCCGTTCTTTGCTGGGATGAGGGACCCCAGTTATTTTGCCTGTGTCGTCGGAGGTGGAGAGTTCCTCCTGCTCTATCCAATACACAGAAGCAAGGACTTATCTGGATATCTGACTGAAGAAGACTTCAAAGGCATCACCGACTTCAATGACCTTCCTACTTCTCTGTTTGCCTGCAATGTCCACCAGTCTGTGTTCGAAGATGGAGCCAGCAAGGTAGGACATCCTGTATGTAGTATTCGGAGCCTCACCTTTAGATTGCAAGCTCTTGATCAGGGTTCTCTTCACTATTTTGGAATTCGGGGGCTGTTCTTATGCCCTAATTTAAAGAGGTCTTTTTGGTGAAATGTATACATGTAGATTTTGTCTTGAAATAGTGACATAAAGGGGGTGTCTGGTTGTAAACTATTGATGGCCTATCTTTAGAATAGACCATTATTTAGTAGGTCGGTAAGAACTATGCACCAGGGACCACCATTGATCAGCTGTTCACTGGACTGATGTGTTTGTGCATTGAGCTGATTTCTGCAGGAAGCAGACAGCTCCGTTCTTATCACAGTGGCCAGGCTTGGTATTACAGGCAAAGTTCTCACTTCAATGGAAATGTTGCCTGTAATAAAAGGCCTGGCCACTGCAGTGAGAACGGAGCTGTCTGCTTTCTCTAGAAATCCTTTTTTTTGCATAAGCTCACTGACCCAGTGTATAGCTGGTTAGTAGGCTTCAATGAGTTTTCAAAAAAACGGAAAGCTTTCACTTGGCTTCCATTCCGTTAGGCTACATTCTTTTTTACTGGAACAGATAGCTCCGCAGACTGCAACGGAGGTCATTTCATCTGTTAGAAAACAGAAACGGAATGAAATGGAAGCCAACTGAAAGTTTTGGGGAAAGAACAGAAACTTTTAATTCCGTTTTTCTGTTAAAAAAAAAAGTAACAGAGAGACAGAAAGCCCTAAAGCAGATGTGAACGAGCGCTTAGAGGGGCTGGAGCTCCATGCACTTTAAATAATGTAACCAGACCGGGCCAAGGTTCTGCCGTCCTAAATCACTCACAAGACAGATGTGCAGATTGCCTGAATGGTGCTAAGCTAGACGGCTCCTTGTGGGACATGATTTAAGGATTAGCGCCGGCTAGAATAACGCCTCTATTGGCGTCGTCTCAGATGTACTCGTTCTCCACGTTGCTTAGTTTCATTGACCTCATGTGAATGACATCCGCAGCTTATCAAATATTGGTGAATATGCGCAAAGTGGAAACTGCAGGTCAAAGGCCTGTTTTTAAAGGGTAACTCCACTTTGGAAATCTCTAATTGTTAGAAGGCTCCTTAGCAATAAGCTGTTCTCAAAGTGTCCCCCTGCTGGGATTCCTGGAGATCAGTTATGACCAGTGGAGAAACCTGGCAGTAAGTCTTCAAGTTCCCTGCAGCACCCCCACAGGGGATATGAAGCATTACACAGTGCCCATTAATATTAA